>NC_081418.1:66210246-66294878 GCF_949786415.1 Peromyscus eremicus | reverse complement strand
ACCAGATGTTTTAGTTTATATATATATATATATATATATATATATATATATATATATATATATTTTTTTTTTTTTTTTTTTCTTTAGTATGTACTGCTTTGGAACTAAAAAAACAAAATAAAACAAAAAACTCATTTCCTTTGGTGTTGTGCCACACACTTGCTCCCACCTCTGGCCACCACTTATCCTGTCCCTTTGTAAAGAATTCATGGCTCCTGACCTTCTCCTCAACGATGCCAGCTCCTTCACCCTCACCTCTCCCAATGGGAACCGAGAGATGAGGGTAGCATCTGGCATTTGCTTGGTTTCTCACACTGCACGTTGGAGGGTTACCCCGTCTACAGAGACACACAGCAGAGAAGAAGGCTGATGTCGGGGTCATTCTGTGTGGTCAAGGCTCCGGAAGCAAAGTGTGAAGGGCTGGAAGGTGCTCTCTGATGCTTTTTCACTCTGAATGGGTTTTAGAAGAAGGTGTAATTTGAAATTAAGTTCAGATGTCCACAGGAGGAGGACATTAACGTTCAGGGATCAGCAATGCAGCTTGAAGCCCCAGGCAGAGGGGGAGCCGGACATGGGAGGAAGCTTCTTTTCTGGATAAATTCTTAGTCCGTGCACATGTATAGTGGGAGGTAGCCCCTCCTCATGGACTACGGTGAGTGCGAACTCTCTTTGAAATCCATGGGGAGCTGTGCAGAATAATGCTGAACTGTGAACGGACTGTGGTGCTTTCAGCTGAACTGATTTGTGACCAGAACTTCAGCATTGTTTGGCCCATCTTACTTACCTTACATTTGTTTGTTGGTGGGGATGTATGTTTGTGCCAGGATATGCATGTGGAGGTCAGGGGGCAACTGTGAGACTCGGTTTTCTTCTTTAACCACGTGGGCTTTGGAGAATCTAATTCAGGCCATCAGGCTTGGTACCAGGCACTTCCCTCCACTAAGCCACCTAGCTGGCTCCCTTAACTAGTTTATTTTATTAATAGGAAAAATAAATGAGATGATGCTTTGTTTTCCTGACATCGGGGAAGAACTATTTAATGACAAAGTTGCTGATGATATTTGAGCCCCTAGGTCCTGACCCATTGTTCTTCATTGACCTAAGTTCCCCAAGTTCCCCAAGGATGAGGCTTTCTTCATGAGGGTGAACAAAACAGATTTCATACTTGAAACATTCAAATTTCACAGATGAAACTCAGGGAAGTTCACTTACATATCCACCCACGTGACTAAATTGAAGCCTGTCACTCCAAGCGTTGGCCTCGGCGATGGGAGCATGAAAAGGTGCAGCCATTTTGGAAAGCAGGCTGCTGTTTGTGAAGTTAAGCACACCCACTGGCCTAGATTCCGCGCCTACATATTTATTCTCGAGAAGGACCTTTATGCAAATGTTCGTAGCAGGTTAATGTCGCTAGTTAAACCTGGGAACACTTTCTATGTTCATCAGCTGGGATCAGATAGATTGTGCTGTGATACTACTGAGCGATGAAAAGTAAGGAACCATGAATACAAGGAATTTGTCTGTTGTTTCCATAAACACTGAGAGAAAGAAGCTGGACCCCAGCTTGGCATATAGCCTTATCTCAGGGAGATGGAGTCCGAGAACAAGTCACGTAAGAGCAGTAACAGAAATCAGACGCCTGAGCGTTGGAGCTGCCAGCACACCACAGAGTGTGACGGAGTCTTTGAATGAGACATGTTCCCTATTTGACTGAAGCCGTGGTTACGTAGGCGGGTATCTTTGTTCCAAACTCATCAAACTGACACTTAGAAGGAACGTATTTTATTGTATATAAGTTATACCTTAATACAGGTTATTTTTAAAAAGAACAGAGAGCGGCTAAGTCACTGGAGAGCAAAGCGTGGTTGGTCCGAAACATAAAATATTCTTGTGATCTCATGGACTCATCTCTGCCTCCCTTTTCTGTCTCAAACTGTGGTCCTTCTGTCGCTGTCCCCTTGCCGCTTGTCTGAGCAGACAGACAGAACCAGGAGCCAGCACACTGAGGAAACTGAGCAGTCCACCCATGCACACAAGTTATTTCTGTGCCCACTAGGCCATTTTGCCAAGTTAAGCAGCAATTGTGGGAATCACTTTGAGGTCCAGCCACTAATTCTTCAGTTACCACAAATTTTACCATATACCTGTATATGCAAATAAAATAACACTCAGAAAATGCCAAGTGCTTTTTTGGTTCTCTGGAGGAAGTAAGAGGGTTTGTAGAAAGAGTAGGTAGAATTTATTGTCATATTCTCTGCTAAAAAAAAGTCTAAAAATAAGAACGTTGGCAATCACAGTTAGTATTCTGAGTCATAAAATGTAAATCCTGTAAGCCTGGAGCTTAGGAAAATGCTATTCAGAAAACTTTAAACTGCAGATAAAATATATATATCTGCCTTCTGTCAATTCTCCTTCTAGATCCTAGCTTCAGGGCTTTCTCAGGGACGTCTAGGACTCAGGCTTGAAGGCATGTGAATCCCCGAACATAGAGGGAACAGGGCGATCATTCCCCTCAAGAGCGCCCCCCCAATCCTGTGCCTGAGGAGGCTGAGAGACCCTCTTAGAACCTGAACCTCACTGTGGAAAAGCTAATTGGACAACCATCAGTGCCCATAGCTGCTCAAACCTTTTTAGTCTTAACTAAGAGAAAACAATGGCCACGCCCTGTTTCCATGGGAAGCAAATCAAAAGTGTCCTGAGGAATTCTCAATCCGCCACAGGCATCTGGCCAGGCAACAGGGTGTAGAGGTGAAAACCAGCGGGTCTGTCCTCTAAGACCTGAAAGGTAAGTCTTATTGTAGCAAGAGTATGCACTCTGAATGGGGCCCCTGTGCTGTGCCCACCTTGTGGGTAGAGTAGCTGCTTCAGAGGCTCTGAAACAGGGCCGGGCACTGTGGGTGGATCAGATCAGGGTTGCAGGAAGGTAAAGTTTGAGCTGTGTAGTTACGGGAACGGAGACTCGTGTCTGATGGGTTCCGGGCACCCTCTTCTAAGCTGGTGCCCTCAAGTGCTGTGTGTGTTCTTCATTGGCTAAGAAATCCTTATTAGAAAGTTCTTCTGGAGATCCTTGGACTGTTGAACTGGACTCCTCAGAAAGAGGACTAGAGCAGGAGTTTTCTCTTGAAAATGCCCGTACATGCTTCTTATATGCAGCCAGCTCACCTGCTGCTCGGGTGGAATGAGTGTCCAGGAAAGGAGTCTGAGCATAGCCTGCCAGGACCTGGCATGCTCAAACTGAAGCTGGGAGAGCTCTGTAGGAAGTGGCATCTACCTTATCAACACTGCCCTGTGGGTGCAAAGAGCTCGCTGTAGGCTGCCTCGGTTCAGAATACCAAGTAGGCAATTGTTAAAGGGCTGGAGGATGGCTCGGTCTAGGAGCACTTGGTGTACAGGCATGAAAGCCTGAGTTTGAATCCTCAGCATCCACATAAATGCCAGGCATGGTCCTACACGAGCCTGTAAGCCTAGCATTGGGGGTGGAACCAGGTAGAGTCAAGGAGCTCACAGCTAGCCTAACCAAAACAAAACAAAACAAAACAAAACAAAACTAGGTTCACCCAATTACAAGGGAATAGAGATCAGTAGAGGAGGGCTCCTGGTGTCCTCTTCTGGCTTCCACATGTATGACACATGTGTGACACATACCTGTGCATACAAATACACACACATAATAATAATAATAATAATAATAATAATAATAATAATAATAATAATAATAAGTCCCAGTTACTGTAACATAGCCCGTTTTCAGAACCCACCCTGCTGGCTGGTTGTGCCTGTGCCTTCATCACACCTTGACAGAAGGCTGGCAAGGCTTCCCTCTAGTTTTTCCAGGACCATCTGAATGAAGCAATAATCTATGTCTTTTTAGCCTCAGATAAACCATCTTGCCTCAAAAGTAAGCTGTGAAAACCAGAGTCTCTGTTTAAGTCATCTTTTCCCATGCTCAAAAATGGGTGAAACCATGGCCATGGAAATGTAGATGTGAAGCCAGCCCCTCTCTTAACTAACTCCACCAACATTAAAACACGAAGAAGAAATCCTGCAAAAACGGTAAAACGGTAGCCAAGGAAGTGTAGCTGTGAAGCTGTCCCTCTCTCAACTCTACCAACACTAAAACACGAAGAAGAAAGCCTGCTCAGTCACACAGTTAGGAAGACCCGTCTCACTTCCGGCTTTCATCTCTAATACAGACCCATGACTCTGCTCGCTGTCGCTAGAGACAGAGACTGGCATTGAAATGTGCCAGCCAGAGTAGGAAATGCCAGACACATTTTAAGCCCTAGGAGCTGAGACTGTTCCTGAAGGATTTTTCTCCTTGATGTAACTTGGAAGGAGAGCTATTCTTGTTGTTCTCCCCTGTGAGGCCTGCCCACTGGCTGTTGAGAAGAAGGTGGATTTTACCAGTAAATGAGAGGGCCAGCAAGGGGGTGGGGGATACTTCTTCCAATCTTTGGGTGTTTAGGCTGGAATGGGGTATTTCTTCTGTTCTAGAAAAGGCACCAGCCTGCATTACAACAGGGAGACATGATCCTCAGTGCTCCAAGGATTGGACAATAAATAACCAAGGCAGGTATGCACATCCATGTTGGCTCAGAGCTTCATGGCCTGCACTGTACAGGGCTCCTGGGATGAGAGGCATCTCTTAGTGGCCATGGCTCAGTGAGGACCACACCAGAAGGATTTCTGTCTCTGTTCCAGCTCCTTTCACTCTAATACTGTGTGCATGCAAAGCCATTTAAAAATAAAAATTCACCCCCACTCTGTGTGCATGTGTGTCCATGTGCCAGAGCACACGGGGAGGACACCTCTGAGTGTCAGTCATTGCCTTCATCCCCTTTGACACACAGCCTCTTGTTCACTGCTGTGCAGGGCAGGCTAGCTGGTCACATGAGCTTCCAGTGATTCCCCTGACTCTGCCTCCCATTATGTCTTAGGAGCACTGGAATTACAGACATGTGCTACTGTGTCTGTCCTGCTGGGTTCTGCAGATCTGAGTGAACTCAGGTACTCAACGCTTGCATGACAAGGGCCTTTGCACACTGAGCCATTCCCGCACCCCACCCCACCCCAGTCCTAGTGTGGTATTTAAAACACCTAATGCTGTGGCACGCCCCTTAGTAAGCCTCACTTACTTTTTTAATGTCAAATATATGCATAGTTGCATTGTTCCTCATATTATAAAGGGCAGAACCATGGGCCTGCTCCTCTGCGCTCACACATGGAAACAGAAGAGGGTGCTCATAGCAGGAGGAGAACAAGTGAGCAGGACACACTTATTCCAGGACAGCAGTGTGAGCATCTCCATGCCTCCAGAGCTCAGGAGGATAGGAGCCTGTGGCATCTCAGGGCCTTCTGGCCATGGTCAGGTTGGCCAGCGGCTCATCTGGGCCTCAGGGGAGCTGATTAGGTTGGAGATAATTGACTTTAACAAAACATTTGAAAATGGAATTAGCTCCCCAAAAAGTGAAATGTTACCCAGCAGTGAGTAAACTTAGCCCTATACATAGTTGGCAGGCATGGAAGAAATGTTTACTAAATAATGTTACCATAGCAATGGCGGAGGAAAGAATTTCTACTGAGTGATTGCTGTTTTTAGAGTCAGTAATTCTGTGTAGAAACCCATCCTGGTACCCAACTTCCCAACTTCATAAAAGCAAATACAAATGTGTATGGGAATCAAGGGTGGAGGTCCATGCGTGTCATCCCAGCCCTTGGGAGGTAGAGACAAAGAGAACCACAGTTCAAGGTCATCCTCCGTTAAACTGCAAGCTCAATGTGTCCTAGGCGACATGAGACCCAAACGTCAGTCAGTGGTAGATTGTGTGCTTGGCATGCCTGAGACCTTGAATTAAATCTCTAGCACCCCTACCCCCGCCCCCAAAAATGAACATGCAGGGGATACATTTTCACAGTTTTCCCCCTTCATTTTATTTTTACCTGTTTGGGCATAAAGTCTTGAATCAGCTGTTATATAAACATTGAAAATGCAGGCAGTGAGCAAGGGGAGGAATGGGGTGTAGCCTCCTTTCATGTCTTTGGATGTTTCCTTGCGTCCTTTATTTTTGGTGTGCGTGGTTTGCTTTCTGTTGCTGTGATAAAACACCATCATCAAATGCAATGTGTGGGCTATTCAGCCTACACTTCCAGACCATAGTCCATCATCCAGGGAAGCAAAGGTAGGAGCCGACGCAGCATCACTGAGCACGGGCTTGCTCCCCACGGCTTGCACACCGTGCTTGTTTCTACACCCCAGGATCACTTGCCCTGATGTGGCTGCCTACAGTGGCCTGGGCCCTCCCACGCCCATCATTAATTTAAAGCATGCTCCATAGACTTGCCTACAGGCCATTCTGATGGGGCCATTTTCTCAGTTGAAGTTCCCTCTTCCCAGAATACCCGACACTAATAAGCACGTGTGTTTTTCATAGTTTCGTGCAATCCAGGTGCTATGAAAGAGAAAAGGAAAAAAAAAAAAAAAAACAGGGCAGGAGACATTTTTATATTTTAATGCCCTGTTCTTAGCCATGAACATTTATTTTGGAGGTTGCATTATTTGCTGTATGAGTTGATGCAGTCTGGTCTTTGTTTAACTCGCCTTCTGCCTCTGCTCATTGAGTTTGTGTATACACTTTTCTTCTATTGCAAATACTGAGTCAAAGGTAAGGCTGTTTTCATAAACTCTTGATATTGATGGCTAAGCAGGCTGGCCAAACACTTTGGTCCCCAGGCAAGAAGCACGGAGCATGGCTGTGACGGGGGTGGGGTGGGGTGGTGAAGGTGTTGGCGATGGGGGGGTTCTCACTCACCCCCCAGGTGAGAAGGCTAGAACTTCTCCCCCCTCCCACCAGACCACTCACCCACCCTTGGATGGCCCAGTTTGCCTTTCTGCCTTTGCTACTTTGTCTGTCTCTGTCTTTCTCATTGTTTCTTCATGCAGGCATGCACACGTGCGAGTATGCGAGTACACACATACACACACACACACACACACACACACACGTGCCAGCGTGTCAGTCTGTCTCTCTGACTGTGGTTGTTTGAGCCTCTCATCTGTCTTCTTTCTGTCTGTCCCCCTCTGTGTCCCTCATCCCTTCTTTCTCCACACTTGGGCTGCAATGGCGACCCCTCAGGTTCCACCTGTCACTAAGCTCAGCAATCATCAGGGCCTGCTAGGGGAGAGGCTAGGGGAGAAGACTGTCCTGGACACCATGGACTGGGACAGCTTTGCCTCCTGCCCTGCCGGGAGCGCTCAGGGAAGACCTGGGCCACCTGGTCACCTTCTCTACAGTGAGTGGAGTGAGGAAGGTTAGTCCTTCCCATCTCCTGTGTCCCTTGAGAGGCGGGGGTTCCACTTCACGGTCTCCAGCTTTTGTTTTTTCCTCCACTGCTTCCCTGTTTTTCCCCTTCAGCCTTGGCTCATCGGCTGGTTTTGGAGTCCGCACTAGCCCTGTGATTCTCCCAAGGAGGGTTGAGCTGCTCTTCCTTTCACTCCAACGGTGGGATGGAGGCAAGGGGTGGGCAGAAAATCCTTGACCTGGAAACCGAAGCCAGGCTGGGGAATCTGGAACAAATATTAGGTTGGCAGCGAGGCTGTGAGTCAGAAGCAGGTGGTCAGGCTGAGATGACGTCAGACTGGGGATGGGGCAGAGCTGGTGGCGCAGTGGAAGAGGGGCTTGGGAGAGGCTGGCCTTGCTGCCATGCACTCCCAGCCTGTGCTTGGAGTTAGATAGGATGCATTTTATTTCTTACATGTTTATGGAAACAAACTCCAAAAGTCCAAGTGTCCCCTGGAAATGTAAGTTCCCACCCACCTTAGTTACTAAATCGTGTGATCTCTGGTTGAGAAAAATCAGGGCCCCAGGAGGCAGATATGCTCAAGGTCACATTGCTCGCCAGGGCAAGCCTGACTTTGGAACACCGAAGTTTGAGCTCTCCACCATCCAGCCTACCGTGAACTGTCCTAACACAGGGGGACTTTATTGTGTGACACTGTGGAACTTCTCATAACTTATTGTAGAGTGTTTGTATGGGTTTTGAGAAATCTAGCTGTTTGCTCTGCTGTATGAATGTTATAGTTTAAAGTCCCGTTTAGTTAAGTCTTGTCTCTTTTCGTTTCCAAATAGGCTGAGATTAGAGCTAGGGTAGTTGTACAAAGCCATGAGCCTTTGCAGGTGAAGGTCCCTTGTGGAGTTTTCTAGGTTGAACCAGGAGTTGGGGGGCTTCCAGCAAGGACTATGCCTCACACTTTCCCTTCAGCCTAGAGTTCTTGGGACCAGACAGGGTGTGTGTTCTTTCTGTCTCCTGAAGCCGTGGCCAGAATCCCACTTCTGAGCAGTGTGAAGTTGAACCTGAAGGTGTTTTTTTTCCCCTAAAAGAGGTATCGCCATCTCTCTCTTTCAAGTACACTTCAGCAGCTGCTCAGGTCGGCCTTGGCCTGGGCGCGTGACCGCAAGCCAGAGGACTTTTGTGAAAAACTGTGCTATAAGTAGTTTCAAGCAGTTGATTCTCAAAAGTTGGAATTATGTGTGCTTGCTCTATTTATCTTGGGCTTTTGACTGGAGACGATGGAATTCAGAGTTCATTAAATTGTACCATGAATCTGACTAGTGAAGGGTTGGTCTGTGTGAATCTCTGTGTGCATCTGTGTATCTATTTTAATCTACTTGGTGGTATTTCTGAGAATTTGAGTGGTAACTTTTTCCCCTTTTAAAGTGCTGACTAACATTGCTGCTGAACGTAAAGCAAATGTACAGATCAGAGGTCCACCGATGGTTTGCAGAGTGGGAAGATCGTTTTAACATCCCTTCCAAATTTGGCTTTTAGTCACTCTGTAAGGGTTTTGATTGGGCCCCTGATGGCATGCAACTAGACTTGCAGAGATCTAAGCACTTGTCCCTCTCAAGACAGAAGCAAGCCTTTGACATCATGGAAACCCCAAGTTTCTCTGTGTGACTGTCGAGCTGCTTCTCAAGAGAAGATGAGTTGCAGAGTCCCAGGATGACTGTGTTGCCTAGTCATTTGTGTGGGCCTGCTCAGGTGTTGAAGCTGATTTGACCTCTGACGGCTGTCATTTCACCCCTTGTTTCCACAGACTCCCAGATGGTATAGATGTTGAGCTTTGTACGGACTGATCAGAAGCCATAGGCTTCTGTGTTGATTTTAAGTTCATCCTTTTTTAAGTTAAGCATATTCTTTCAAAGTGATGTTGGTGGGATTTTTCAAAGCTTTATTGAAACTCTCAAGGGATTTTAAGAACATATAATCTCTACATTGGGGGTATTGCGAATTATGTTGCTGTGAATGTTCTTGTATGAGATTTTGAGTGGACATGTTTTCATGCGATTGAGGATGTGTCTAGGAGCTGAATTGCAGGGTCATGTGTAACTCCGTTTTCAGTGTTTTGATGGACTACAAAGCCTCTCCTGACTATCCTCCATAACACATGTTTGTCTGTTAAATGCTAAAAATTTAAATTATAGCCACTTTAGAGTGCATTAGACGCTATATCTTTGTGGTTTGGAGTTATATTCCTTATGGCTGTTAATGCCGAACATTTATTTATGTGTCTATACAATTCGTATCTTCTTTAGGGAAAAAGTCTACTGTGGTTATTTCACAGTTCTCAAAGTTGCACTTACACTGCTGAGTTGTAAACACGGCCTATCTTAGTACCTGAACTTTATCAACACATGAGCTACAACTTCCTCATTCTTGGGTTAGACTCAGCTTCTTGATGTGACCCTTTGAAAGACTGAGGTCTTTAATTTAATGGAATCTAATTCATTATCTACCCATTTGTTGCTTGTGCTTAGGTGTCCCAATGAAGAAAACCTCACCTCATTTGTGGTAGTTTGAATGGGAATGGCCCCTAGAGGCTCATATATGCGAATGCTTAGTCACCAGGGAGTGGCACTATTTGAAAATATTAAAAGGATTAAGAGGTGTGGCCTCGTTGGAGGAAGTGTGTCACTGGGGGTGGGCTTTGAGGTTTTAAAAGCCTATGCCAAGCTTAGGATCTCTCTACTATGGGTCAGGATGTAGCTCTCAGCTACTCCTCCAGCACCTGCCTGCATGCCTCCACGCTCTCTACCGTGATGGTAATGGAGTAACCCTCTGACACTGTAAGCCAGCCCCCATTTAATGCTTTCTTTCCTAAGAGTTGCCTTGGCAATGGTATCTCTTCACAGCCATAGAGCGGTGACTAAGACGTCATCCAAAGTCAGGAAGTGTCTTACAGTTTTGGCTCTTAGTTGTAAGTCTTTCATCCATTTTGAGTTAATTTTTTATATGCTATTATATAATATTTTAACTCCATTTGACTTCATCCTTCTGACTGTAGATTTTACAATGTCCAGCAATTTTACAGTGTCCAGCTATCATTTGTTGAATTTGTCTTGGTATTTCTGACAAAATTTAATTGGCACTAGACATGCCTAAGTGCTCTCTCATCTCTTGCCCTGTGTCCCTCTAGGCCATCAAAAGTCACCACCAGAGGTGGACCTCTGCCTTGTACTTCTGCAGCCAGGCATCATAACAAACCTCTTTTCTTCATAATAAAAGACTAGCTGGCCAGGTAGTGTTGGCACATGCCTTTAATCCCACACTCCAAAGGCAGGCAGGTCTCTGTGAGTTTGAGGCCAGCCTGGTCTACAGAGAAAGTTCCAGGATAGCCAGGACCCTTACACAGAGAAACCCTGTCTCAAAAACAGCAGCAGCAGCAGCAACAACAACAACAACAAAAGAATAGCTGGGCCATAAATATGATGGTTTGTCAGTCTTACTGATCTATATATACCACCTTTCATCAACACACAGTGCTGGCTCCTGCAGCTCTGTAGTAACTTCAAAATCAGAATTGTGAGCCCTTTGAATTTGGGAAGGGCTACTTTCTGATGTGATATTGATGTCCACTCTTCAACCCCACACGCTTTGAGGCTTTTTTCTTTTTCTGTCTCTGTGAGTCATAGTAGAAATGTTACTTTGAAGTGATCATAAATTCACTTTCGGGTCCGACCTCATTATTCTGTAAATGGTATGGATTTAGACGGAGTTGGATGTATTCTAAAGGTTTGACCATTTGGATCCTTAAGCTTAAAACAAAGTGTAAGCACAGGCCAAAGGATAATGCTGGCAACTGAATATTACACGAGAGCATCTACCATGGTGCCCAGACCCACTAGGCACGAAACATGTGCCTGCTGCCTCTTCCATCCCCTTTTCAAAGATAAACTTTCCTTGTACCTTGTTACACGGTTCTGAATTCTTGGCACAATGTCAGCCTTTTTTCCACAGAGAAGCTGATTTCTCCAAGGTATGGCTAGGCCTTAAGGAATCTGTGCCTCTCCTGGGGTGTGGTGGTAGCTGGTCAGCGGTGCCTGGAACCGAGTGGACTAGTTAACTTGTCTAAATCCTGTGACAAAGTATCTGGCAAAAGACACCTGAAGGGGTGTTTGTTTTGGCCCATGGTTTGAGGGCACAGTCCCTCATGGCAGAGAAGGCGTGGTGGCAGGGACACGAGGCAGCTGACCACATCACATCTGCAGTCAGGAAGCAGAGAGGATACATGCTGGTGCTGCATTTGTGTCCCCTTTCGTTCAGTCTGGGATGAAGAATGGCACGACCCACTATGGTAGGTCTTCCCACCTCAGGTACATCTCTCTGGGAACACTCAGGTTGGCACATCCAGAGGCCTGTCTCCTGAGGTGACTCCAAAGCCTGCTAAGCTGATTGCTAATCAGGATTGGTTAACCATCGCACCTTGCTCGACCTTTAGTAAGTGCTTGCTCGGTGAACTTTTGTTAAGTGAATGCCAGATGTTGACCCTATTTTCTTACTTGCTTGACGAAATGTAATGCTGATTGCTTGTACATATTCTAAGCAAGTCCACTAACATTTGTATGAATGCTTAAGTACAAGGATATTTTTCACAAGATTTGGTGGGATAATTTTCCATCTGACTTACTTAGCTTCCTTGAGTGGCACAACTGTCCCCAAATGGTGTTGCATTTATGACGTCCGGATATGTCCTTTTTAAGGCAATTTGGGACAACTAGAAAGGATTGGTTCTTAGTAATAAACTTTGAAATACATGGGGAAATGGGAAGTAGGGAAGTTGGATAGGGACAAAGATGTGTGAGAGGAATGCTCAGGGAGGGCGGGGTCACAGCGAAGCATGCCCCATCTCCAAACACCGCTGATGGACTTCATGCAGTAGTCACGGTTTTCCTTGATTCTCCATTCAAGTCTAGACATGCAACTCGGGACAAAGATTACCCCAGAGTTATTACTGCTGATGTGAGCCTGACTCATGGCCGAGCAGTGGTGCCTCTGCTTGTTAAGCCATTACAGTCGTCATAGGCAAACCACCTACCTTTACAGGGACCGTGTTGTCTTGTGGACTCAGGATAATTGCATTTGAAAGCAAGGCAGAACTGTCAGGCTGAAGGCATATTGAGAAATGGGTGCTACCTGAAAGAGTGGATTGTATTATCGAATAGTTTAGGAATGAGCTCATCCAAACTAGCAGTTTGGGTTTTGTGGTTATTGTTGCTGTTTTTCCTGTAGGTTTCTGAGAACCTGTAGTGTGTCAAGATGGGTTACACAGTATCTTCAGGAGGGTGGGTAGGTGCAGCAGCCCCCAAAGGTACCACTGGGGTCTTGTTTACCCTCTCAACCCAAAGCCCCTCACTACTGGTAGTTAGCAGGACACCCTACTCACCCAAAGCCCTCCAGGACTGGCAGTTAGCAGGGCACATTTTAAATCATCACCATGCAGGGTAAGACCTCTGTTTTTGAGTATGGAGTCTGGGGGCCGTTGTTTTTAGACTGGGTCATTTGTGATAGTACATTTTATTGAAGCTGACTGTGTCTAGGTCTCACTAAGAACTTAAATTAAGAGTTGCACCCAATGGGGCTGGAGAGATGGCTCAGTGGTTAAGAGCTGTTCTTCCAGAGGACCTGGGTTCAATTCCCAGTGCCCACATGGCAGCTCACAACTGTCTGTAACTCCAGTTCCAGGGGATCCGACACCCTCACACCAATGCACATAAAATAAAGTTAAATAAAGTATTTAAAAAAAAAAAAGAGTTGGGACCAAACTAATCTAACTCTGGGTATGTGCACATAACACTTGTAAAATAATTTCTAGGCTATAAATACTTGGTTTTGTTTTGGAGGGTTTTGTTTTTGTTTTTGAGACATGGTGTCACTCTGTAGCCCAGGCTGTCTGGTATTCCCTATATCACCTAGAGTGGTCTTACACTTATGGCAATCCTCCTGCTTCCTCCTCCTGGGTGCTGAGATTATGGGCATGCGCCGTGACACCTAGCCTTACTGTTGGTTTTGATCTGTTGCTTGGGAAGCCTGTTCTGTTTGGTCTCTGACAGTTGTCAGTGTAATGCATTTGAAAGATCCTACAACATTTGTCCTGATACTCCTGAAGAGTTCGGGGGGAGGGCAGCCAGGGGTGGAGCTGGACCCATGAAAAGCGAACTGATGACTTGTGCCGTGGACCGTATAACACAGGCAACCAACGATAAGCGTGCTATGACTGGAATGCATCCTGGAGTTCTACCACAGAGAAAGCTATGTCCAGTTCAAGAGTAGGGACAGACAGACGACTACTCTGAGTTCTTGAGAACTCCTGCCCCCTCTCTCCATTTACCCACACCCATCCTCTTCTAATAGGAGGTGTTTATTTATTTTAAAAAAGTTACAGAGGGGAAGGAGGAGGGGAGGGGCAGAGGGAGAGGAGGAAGTGGAAATGACAGCAACAAGAAGTCTTAGTGGTCTGGCTGCCTCGCTTCCCGTAAATCTACTAGCCTATGGTGTGTGTGTGTGACACCATTGTGATGTGATAGCAGTGTGGTTGGGATTCCCAGGGGAGGCAGTTTGCATTCATACTTTCAGTCAGAAGAGTCAACTCCCACTGTGTTTCTTATCAACACTCGCCTGCATCTCTGCATCGGAAGGCTAGCCACAGAAGTGCTGCTAGGCGGCCTCTCACACCTCGTCACGTGGCCTGTCACATTTCTCTGACAACTGAGATGCAGTCATCAGAACAGAGAGCGAGCCAGTGAGGAGACCAGTGGGGCGGCTGAGTGAGGGCCCGAGGCTGGTAAGTGATGGGGGGAAACAAGTTGGGGAGATCAGAGAAATATTTCAGGAGAGGCCTCACAGCTCTGGAAGGTGACTTCCCTTTTATTTTCACTTCAGTGGTATGCCCTTACGTTTGAAAGATCACCTGGAAGCAAAGGTTTCAAGGAAAAAGTCAAATATCACCCCAAATCTCAGCCAGAAAATCACCACAGTGAATATTTATCCGAAGCACACCTCTCTACAGGATAGAGAGATGAATGGAGAAATAACGGTGTAAGGTTGGCTCTAGACAAAGTCTATGATCCAAAATGAAACATCTGGGGTGTGTGTGTGTGTGTGTGTGTGTGTGTGTGTGTGTGTGTGTGTGTTTTACTTGAATTTAACAAAAGAGAAAGAACGCCTGATGTTCTGTGCAGCAGTTCTTTATTATAAGACTGCATTCTCTTGGGTTCCGAAGGGATGGAAACTGCCTAGCCAGTGGGGACAGGATGGCCTGAGACCACGGATGTCACGATAAACAGTCTGGTGCCTGAGTGTCCATTCCCGCCTGTTTTCTTCTCTTTGCTACTTGTTGGTTTTAGTGCTGTTAGGATGTAATGTCTTGCTGATGTCAGTGGCTCTTATTACCCTTAGCTACCTCCTACTTCTTATTCCCAGTCAATGCACTGTTAACCACTGGCCTTTCTTACCATGGCTTATTATTTTACTAATTTGATGTTTGGTGCATTTCATTTTTTAAAAGAATTTTTGGCTGTGTTATTCTTCATTTTTGAGGATAGTCACTCATATTTGTTTAATGTAGAGGGGGCCACAGACATGCTGGTCAAGTACTCTACCACTGGGCTACACATCCCCATCCTTTTTTTTTTTTTGAGCTGAGGATCCAATCCAGGGCCTTGGGCTTGCTAGGCAAGCGCTCTACCACTGAGCTAAATCCCCCTTTTTTTTTTCTTTCTTTCTTTTTTTTTCTTTTTTTCTTTTTTTTTTTTTTTTTTGGTTTTTTGAGACAGGATTTCTCTGTGTAGCTTTGCGCCTTTCCTGGAACTCACTTGGTAGCCCAGGCTGGCCTCAAACTCACAGCAATCTGCCTGGCTCTGCCTCCCGAGTGCTGGGATTAAAGGCGTGCGCCACCGCCGCCGCCGCCACCACCACCACCACCACCACCTGGCCACATCGCCATCCTTTATTGATCATATTTTGAAAGATTGTCTTCTAAAGACAATTTATACTCTTTTATAGGGTGCCTGCTTTGAATGGGATTTTTTTTTTTTTTTAGACAGAGTCTCATGTATTCCAAGCTGGTCTTGAACTGTGTATGTAGCTGAGGGTGACTTTGAACCTCTGATCCTCCTGTCTCCACTTCCAGCAGAGTGTTAGGGTTGCAGACATGCACCACCATGCCTGGTATAGCCTGGAATATGTGTGTGGGGGTAGACAAAACCCAGGGCCTTGTGCACGAAAGGTAAGTTCCCTACCAATTGAGCCATATCCTTAGTCCATTGATGGGGAAGCATCTAAGAGTCAATAGTGGAATATAGATTGAGCAGTGGCTAAAAGAAAATTGGGTTGGAAATTGGGCACCAGATTATGGATAAATTTGGATGTTGGGAAATGGGCTGTTTTCTTGGTGAATTTCTCATGTGTCTGCCACATCAAATGATGCCTGTTGGGCAGCTTTATGAGTGTCCAGGACTATGTAAAGTGCCTAGGGATCCTGGTCGGGCACCTTGCCCTTCTTCTCCCTGCTGTAAAGACTGTTGGCTGGCCAGGGCAGGTTTTTGTTGCCATCTGAAGATAATGGAAAAGGGTAAATATTTTCATCCACCCCCACGCTGGCAGCTGGTAATTATGGTTTCAACTGACAATTTTTGTTGTTGTCTTTGTTCTGGAACACAGTCTTGCACCTTGGATTGCAAGCTGTTGTCTTAATTATGCATGCTCTTTAGAGAACATTCTGAAATGGCCCGTGAATGCCATGCTTTTTTTTTTTTTTTTTAATATTTCTAAATAGCTTTTGTTATGTCTGTGTTGACAGAGCTAGAAGTACCTGTGAGTGTTTGGGGGACTTATTAGTAAAAATCTCTGGCCGCCACATGGAAAACGAGTATCATATTTTACCCTTTATTTCATCTGAACTCTCCAGTAAAGTAAATGGGAAAGAAAATTGCCTGGGTGTGAATTAACACTTGAAGATTGAGCCATTATAGTTGGTCATGACTCGGCAGTGCTCAGCCATTGGCTGTGTCAGAGGGAGAGAGGTAGAAGCTTGCAGGGATGTCTCTGTGTTCTCATTTGTGCAAACAACAACAACAAAAACAAAACAAAACAACAACAAACAACCCAAAAGGAGAGGAGTCAGTTGACTTAGAGTGCTATGTTTTAAAACTGTCTTCCCAGAATTTAAATGATTTTAAATTGTACTAAACATAAATGTAGTGTGTCGTATAGGCCCCATATCCAGAGCTCAGTGGGTGGCCAGGGTGCCTCTAGGCTCCAGTGTCCGCATCACTGGAGTCCTGCTGGGTAGTCCTGGTCCACCCATAGGGTTTTCCCTTCCTAGACTGTGTGGTGTTCGCTCTGTTCTGATAAATGGCTCTCCATCAGTTCCCTTCTTCCCTTGGCTTCATCTGTTCCACCCAGGGTGACACTACGAAGCTCTGCTTTCCCTGTGGACAGTATGTGCCCTCTGAATTCAGGGCACATACAGCCTTCAGGGTATCCTGGCAGGGGGTGGGACTAGATCACTGCAGTACAGGATTTACTAGATAACCCTCAGCCAAGGCCTGCATGTTCTTCCCAGAGGGTGGAATGGGGATTTTGACTGTAGTTCACGATAGAATTGTTCTTTACAATGACTTAAATGCAGTCCTCACTTAGAACTTCTGCTTCTGCTCCGTATTTCCCTGTGACTTAAGTCCTTGCTGGGAAGGACAGAACTGGGTTCTCTTCGTGTTGTCCCCTTACTGACCAACCCTGATGTCTTAGACATTTTCTTCAAGGCTCAGTTGCTAGTTAGGACATAAACTGTTGTGGAGGTATCTCTACGTAGCACTTGAGAGACATGGGGATCTACTCTAAAGATAGCTCAAAGGGATTTGCTCTCCACGTCATCATTGTGCCCAGTCTTGAATTTCAATTTAATTTGTGGTTTGTCAGTCACTATCAGAACATGCTTACTTTGATCCGCCAATAGGTCCATGTACTGAAATATGTTTGCTTCTTCACCTAAGGGACTTATATTGGACAAAAGTGGGGCCTGTGGTTGATGGCCAAGGAGCTCTCTTCTGAGTTTGACCCAGAGGGCAGGAGTAGGCTGCTCCTGGTGGAAGAAGCCTGATGGTCTGTGGTGAGGAGAGTGGGTGTAGCTGCCCACTTACATATAATGTCTGTGGTTCCAGATCCTCATGATCTCCACTTGCCCAGCCTAGAGGCCTGCCAGGGATGCTGGCCTGATACTAGTTAGTGCTGTGTAACAAACATCCCAGAACTTGGGCAAAGCTACATAGAGATGAATCTCCAAGCAAAATGTTTTATTTTGGAGTAGATAAGACTTAGAATTGCAGTCATCAACACATGTGGAGGTCAGGGTGGTGGCCTCTGGCATGTCTAGAGAACAAAGACAAGATTGCAGGATGATTCAATTTGATTATGAAATGTCCTTCACAGGCTAACGTATTACAGTTGGTCCCTAGCCAATGCTGCCGCTTTGGAAAGTTGTGGAACCTTCAGGAGGTGGGGCCTCGCTGGAAGAAGTAGGTTGGTTGGGCATGGGTCTTGAGGGTTGTAGCCGATTGTGACTTCCAGCCTGCCTCTCTGCTGCCCGCTGAGCTTAGTCTCTGAGATGTGAACAGGCAAGCAGCCTCAGGCTCCCACCGCCATGGACCCAGCCACTCTAGCTGCCATGCCTTCCCCACCTTGATGGACTGTACTGTCAAACTGTAAGTCAAAACAAGCCCTTCTTCCTGTAAGTTGCTTCTCGTCAGGTGTTTAGTTCAGCAATAGGAAAAGTAACTATTCTAGAAGTTTGATTAGGACAGAGAAATCTAAGTACATTGGTTTGAAAGGAGGTTTATATGTATTTCCAATGCCGGAGGAGCTGATAAGCACTGCCAGGCAGGTGGTAATGGTCAGAATATAAAGCTTGTTTTAAGGTTGGAATTGACAGTTCCATTACCAGCTGCTAAGAAAACAAGAGTCTTTTTTGAAGACAGATTTCACTATGTAGCTCAGGCTGGTCTCAGCCTCCTAAATGCTGGGGTTATAAGTATGCACCAACATGATGAGTAAAAAGTTAGTCTTCAGATAAAGCTGAGTGTGGTGGCACATTCCTGTAACCTTGAGTGTGGGAGGCAGAAGGGTTATTGGTTCAAGGCCAGCCTGGGTTACATAATGAGACTCTATCTCAAACAAAACAAACTCCCAGTTTGCTGTGGTGGAGTTGGGTAGCAGGGCAGTTCCTGGAACAATTGGTGGTAACTCATTTTATCCGGGGCCTCTTGGTGCTGTTTTAGATGGGTGTGGCAGGATGAATATTCTCCTTTCTGTGTTCGCTTTCTACAGGTTGGTAAGCTACAAGAGTGATGACATCTCCTTAGTCCCCAGATCTACAATTTGGGCAGGACTCAGAAGGGCTGTGTTCTGTGCCATTCAGGGTCAGCTGGTACTCTGGGTAGGCTAGGGACTGTATCATCGAACGACTCGCTCATTCATACATGTTCACATGTGTGTGGGGCTGATGCTGGCACGAGCTGGGGCTGTCTCGGTTCGTTTCCAGATGGGCCGTCCCTTGTGTTGCCTTTATATTGGCTACCCTGTACACGGTGGCTGGAATCAGAAGTGTCCGTCCGTGGTTTCATGCATGGTCCCTGGTTTGTGGTGTTATTATGAAGGGTAAAGTCCCTTTAGCAGGGCTGGTGGGAGTAGGTAGGATATGGAAGGTGGGCCTCTGAACGTGTCAGCCATCACTTCCTCTGCTTTCTGTGCCGTGTGGATAGTAGCTTCTGCCACTATTCCCTTCCCACTGTGATGGACTGACATCTTTCAGAAATCATGGGCCAAAGTAAACTTCACACCGGGTTAGTCCTCTCAGGTATTCGCTAACAAGGAGTGAGTGAAACTAACCCAGTAACCAAGTTGAAGGGCAAGCGTCTTGGTCCAAGATGGCAACTGTGTTGCCATTCCTAACATGGTCTTGGAGGTCACAGGGTATCACTCCTGCTTTTCTAGCAACACGAGGATCAAGGGGACATCATATGAGTGAGGTGGCATATCCCTGTCACCAGCATGTGGGAGGCAGAAAGACTGCAGGTTCAAGGCCAGCCTGGGTTACATAACGAGGCCATCTCAAACAAAACCAAACCGCAGAGTGTTTTGGTTGCTATACAAACAACCCGCTGGCTACCGAGCCCGTGGTGTGGCATAGAAACCCAAGACGAAGTGAAAAGGGAGCCAGAGCACCTGCATTGTGCACCTTGCACACTCCGCTGTAGTGGGGAGGTGTCACAGCGGCACTCTCAACGCTAACAGAAGGTGCTTCTAGAGTTTCCTTAACTTTTTGGCTCTTAGCTGCCAAAATCCACTCCAGGTTTTTCTTTTGCTTTGTTCCGCCTTTTCCTTCTATTTCTACTTCCTTCCATTTTTTTCCACCCCAGTTTGAGCACTTTAAAAGCATCTCCTGTTCATCGCTTCTCAGCCGTCCTTCTGCTAAGTGTAAAACTTGCTCTGTGGCTCTTTCTCGCCACCTACATTCAACACAGTTGTGTTGCCTTCACAAGGTATGGCTTATTATGGCCCTGGCAATATCGGAGCAATACCTCCACCGTACAGCTCAGGAGCTTCGATTCCCAGAGTTTGCTTCGAGCTTAGATTCCCAGGTGGGCGGAGAACAAACTTGAAGTGTGTATACCTGATATGTGCGTGACCCATTGGGGTATCTAGTTTCCTGTTTGAGCACTTGGAATAGAGGATTACTCATTGAGGTTTTACATCTCCAAAAAGATGATAAGTACGTTTTCATAGGTGATGGAGACGTTTTAAAAAGTGTATGTATGTTCCTTCTTTGTAGTGATTCTGTTGATACTCTTGTAAGTTAAATAATAAAAGGCAGCTTGCAGTTGCCGATTGTTAAAACTCTGTCCTGCTTCCCCTAAGCAGGCACCAGTAAAGGGAGGGCAGAGCCACCCACTGATACAGTTCAAACCACCAGATGCTATTTTGGGTCCTTGGGTGGTGCTCTCTCTTCTTACCCTTTAAACTGCTAAGTCACATCCTGCTTTGCATTTTAATTTGCTATAAATTAGATGCCGCAGGCATAGGTCTGGCATTAGACACGCAAGTGAAATTAAGCACCCCGGGAAGAGAGGGCAGCTCAGTGAGTAAGTCTATCCCCTCGATGTGGAAGACCACGTGAGCCTGCAGCTCAGCCCTCTGGGAACCTGAGACACAGCCAGGGGAGCTTGCCAAGCTCATCTTGCTCTCGATCCCATCCCCAGGGGATCTGGAGGAATTAGTATAAAGTGTGGCCAGACTTGGGGGGGGGGGAGGTCTTTTAGTTTACCACAATGACCCTGTCCTGAAGCCAGGATTGAGAAATGTCACAGGAAGTGGCCCAGCTCCCTGCTTTGCCCTGCACATTCTTTTCCATTTAGCTAGGCCCCACCCCATCTCCCAGACTTCCGCCTAGAACACCTGCCAGCAGCCGGTGTGTTCTGCTTTCTTTCACTCCTGCGCAGCTTCTTTCCTTCATCGGAGTGGTCTCGCCGCCCTGGAATTGCACTTGTATTAGCCAGTTTCCTTTGCCGAGGGCGGAGTGCAGGTGTTTGCTCCATGCACCGTGGATGGACATTTTCCCAGCGTGGTTGCTCGCTTTCACCTTTCTGTCTTTTACTGTGACATCCTTTATTATTCCATGTTGCCCCATACATACGTATCTCTTTTGTTTATTTCTTTGTATGTGTGTTGTGTGTTTGTGTGTGTGCAGGTATGTGTGCATGTGCATGTAAAGCCCAGAGGTCAGTGCTGAGTGTCTTCTTCAAGCACTCCACACTTTATTGTTTTGAGACAGAGTCTCTCACTGAACTTGGAGCTCACAAGACCCAGGGATCCTTCTCTCTGCCTCCCCAGTGCGAGGCTTACAGGAGTGTGATGCTGTGATTCTTAACGTAGACACTAGGGACCAATCTAAGGCTTATTCCATGTTACTCATTGCAGTATCTTCACAGATCCTGAGTTTTTTGTTTTTGTTTTGTTTTGTTTTTGAAGACAGTCTCATTGTGAAGCCCAGCATGGCTTCCAACTAGCAATCCTCCTGGTATACCATCCAGATGGCTGGACCTATAGGCTGGGCCATCCCACCCAGCTTCACGAATGTTTCCTTTGAGATATGGAAAAACAAAGGGATAATAACCAAAATTATCAGGAGGAAGAGGAGAATGGTCCAGTCTTGACTCTTCCATTCAGGTGTTAGAGTCACCGTCATTCAGCCTGGGACTCCTCTCCTCCAATCAAAATGTTTAATCGTCCTCATCTGTTCTGGGTCCTGGGACCACACGGGTGATCCATGCTGCAGGAAGTATGCTGGTCTACTGGAGAACACATCTGATTGGAGGGATGGATCTTCACTGTTGACCGAGGAGTGGATGGATCTCCACTGTCAGCCCTATTCAGAAAATGTGGGATTATTTCAGGCAAGCATGATATACACCTAGAACTTGAAAACTTTCCTTATTCAAACAAGGAGAAAGATTCTCATCCCCAGGGTATCCAATTTATGGCCTAGAAGCCAATTAGGGAGAAAGTGGCTAGTACTTCCAACTGAGGGCTGCAGAGGTAACTCGAGTCATAATTTTAAGGCATGCTTTACCTTCATAGGGCTGACATCATTTGTGCTAAATCTGTGAGACTCAAAACTTAAGTGGCTTAAATAGGATTGAATTCTGTTTCTCTCTCATTGGCTGTCCAGATACAGTAACTTCTGTGCTGGGATGGTGACCAGAAGCAATGGTTTTCATTTCTAGACCTAGCCCTGTGTCCTGGTAGGAAATGGATGGACCAGAGACACCGAGTGATGTTTCTACTGCCAGTAGACTGTGGACCGGAAGTTGCTCTGAAGGGTGTACAGGTAACTGTAGTCCGGAGCATCTGATAGGCCGTGAGCCTCAAAGGGCAAGTGTGCTTGCCAGGAGGTTTGCTGACCTGATCAGCTGAGTGGAAAATTGGTAAGAAGGAGGAAGGACATCCAAACGTGATTGAGTGGAGAGTAACGCGTACGAGGCAGGAGAGGACTGCAGATGTCCTGGGAGCTGTGCATCCCTAGGCAGGATGTAGATGGTACTTAGTGACGACAGATCTCAAATGGATGTCAAATGGGTTGCGAGGAGGAGGGTCAACTGCTAACTTCCCACTGTAGGTTTCATTCTGCTAATTCCTGAGAAGCTCCTAGCTTTTTTTTTTTTTTTTTTTTTTTCTGGTTTGTGTCTTTAGAAGACTAAGAAAATAACATAGGGGCTAGGCCTTTGCGTTTCAGTCCCACAGAGAAGCATTGACCAGAGACGTAAAGTGGCAGGGAGAGATGATGAACTCAATAAAGAAAGATGCTTTAGACATGGCTGAGTACTCTACATTTCAGAGAGGTCACAGAAAAAGGAAAGGGGGCATGAAAAGGAAGACATATCCACGAGATTCTCTAATCTCCAGTCTAATCCGGAAGGATTCCAGTGGACAGGAAGTGGGGCATGCGCCTATGGGAATACATGTGCCCACACGGAGGACTTTGTAAGTAACTTTTCTACAGAGTGTAAAGACAAATAAAATGCAATCTCTAAGTGGGATGTACACCAGCATCTAGCAGTCAGGATGCAAAGTGTGACTCAAAGTACAGGAAACATGACTAATACTTTCATAGACCAAAAGTAAATCTGGAGTCCAAAAGGGAAACAAAGCCATTTGGGGATAGGGAGCGGTGGATGGAAGGTTTCATGGAGAAGGTGCTGGCTCACATGATTCGAGGAGGATATTTCTGCAGATGGGAGAGATCAAGTGGGTAAGGAAGAGTTCCGTGAAGATAGATGAGTGAGGATAAAGGGCACAATGGTGGGAGCATTGCATACCATGAGCCTCTATGATTGTGAGCTTCTGGAGATGGAGTTTTGGTAAGAGCAGATAAGATATAGTTGATTGGCATCTGCCAAGGACCAGTCTGGGTGTTTCAGTTATCCTAGAACCTTGTGATGCTTTCCTATGGTCAATACCTGTTTTCAGGTGAAAAAACAACCCACACGTTTAGTAGTGTCCATTCAGTGTCAAAGACCTAGAGTCCAAAGCCCTGGATATAGCTGTGTTGTGACAAGTTTCACATGGTGGCCTTGCAACTTCTACTCACCCTCTGTGCACTGGGAATAAGGAGCAGGAGAGAAAGCCTGGAAGGTGGATAGACACCCGACTGTAAGATGCACTGAAGTAATGGGAGAAAAGGTTGAGTCAATCGCAAAGCCTCATGGGGGTCAAAAATGGATTGGTGGTTTTGAGAATAAAAGAGTATGAAGCCAGTTGGAGGTGATGAGTGTCAGGGAGAGCCGTACTCTGTGGTATTGGGGGGTCTGGGAGAGGGAGTTTGTTGGGGTGAGGAGGGGTGGTTGTTTGGGAAGTCAGGAGGTTTGATGGTGGAGGGAATCAGTGCATAGTCACTCAGCAGGCAGTGTTCTGGGTGGAGGGGGAAGGGCTGGGTGACAGCTACCTCACAGAAACTCTGGGCGTAGGTAAGATTGCCAAGAGTGGAACCTTATAAAAAGAATTCATTAGGACAAAACTTTAGTAAATGCCCACGTGACTGGATAAGAAAAAAAAAAAAAAAAAGGAACCACCAGGAAGAACTGCTTGGCTCTAAGAGGATGGTCACTTCTCCTTCCCAGCAGCATTGCACACAATAGCAAGGGGTAGAAGCTACCTAAGACCCAGAGGCAGGTGAATGCATCAAGAACACAGTGCCGGTGTGTGGCCTATCACATGAACAGAACAGTCTTACAGTAGGCAAAAATGTGTCCTGTGTTATGTGAAATTGGTCCGTTCCCGAAGGAGGAATACTGGGCGACTCCATTTATGTAAGATACCTGCAATAATTACACTCATAGAAGTGACGGTTTCCAGGGCCCGGGAGGTGTAAAAAAAGTAACCGGGAAAGTTACTGGTGGCTACAGAGTTGTGATTTTGCAAGGTAAGTTCTGGAGATCAGGTGTGCAACCTTGTACCTGTAGTTAATAAGCCTGTGTGGTACACCTCAGGTCTCCTAATTTCACATCAAACATTCTGACCACAATAAAACTAAATACACAAAACATATTAGGTATTATACACACATACAAATATGTGTTTAAGAGGAACTGGAAAACCCCCTGTCCAGCACACAATCTGGGAAAATCCCGGGATTGTTGCACAAGCATGCTAACTGGAAAGCACAGGCTGAACATGGGGAATGTCACTGTGAACCCAGCATGGTGAGGCAGCAGGAGGCAGGTGCCCAGCGGAGTCAAGGGATCCAGGGTTAGTTTGGCCCCAACACACAGCAGAGGACAGGATTCCCCTGATCTTCTTGGGAGCTAGATGGAGAACCACTGGATAAAGGTGATTGAAATTTGTACCAGGTGCCCTGATGTGGATGGCTGCAGGGAGGATGGTTAGAGAAAGGGACTTTCCGAAAACCCAGACTAATTATTCTCAACCCTGGCTGGACATTGGGATCCCCAGAGATTTTACAAGAAGACATTCCTACCTCAGTTTCACCTTGGAGGAGTGGCTGGTGTGGCTAGAGCTTCCAAGGACACTGGCCAGCGTCCAAGGATGAATCCTAACTGCACAGAGTTCTGTCAATCCATTTCGAGGTGCTTGAATAATGTACTCTAATTCAGCAGGCCAACTGCTCACACTTAGGACAGGAATCAGTTTGGGTGTTGCTTAAGATGTGCACAGTCAACCTAGTTTCGTTATCTGGTTATGTTATTAAGTCATCAAAATGCCACAGATACAGGACTCTTATTTCTTCAAGCTTAAACCTGAGGGTTGGAGGGGGAGACCTGTTTCTCGGCCAGGAGGAAAAGATTTCTCAGTACCATAGAGGTGATTGGGTACTGTGGAATTTGAAAAAGAATGGTTCCTATATATGAGACTTCCATAGCCTTATATATGTGAGTGGTTAGTCATCAAGAATGGCACTATTTGAGAAGGATTAGAAGGTGTGGCTTTGTTGGAGGAAGTGTGTCACTTAGAGGAGGAGGGAGGATTTAAGGTAGTAGCCCTGGTCCATCTCAGAATTCTGTGTTTTGGTTTTCTGGGGAAGGTTTGCCTCATGATTTAGCGAACAGGGTTTGGAAGCATACAGAACTGATATTTCTACCCATGGCTTAGAGCAGTAGTTCTCAACATATGGGTAGTGACCCCTTTGGGAATTGCATATCAGATATCCTGCATATCAGATATTTGCATTACAATTTATAACATTAGCAAAATTATAGTTACGAAGTAGCCATGAAATAATTTTATGGTTGGGAGGTCACCACAACATGAGGAACTATATGAAAGGGTTGCAGGGCTAGGAAGGTTGAGAACCACTGATTTAGAGAGTGGATAAACAGGCAGCCAGAATGATGTGCCTCGGAATGGTGTCCAGGGTCTCCTCCCACCTCCTGAGAAATAAATAGCAGACACTCAGGAGTTTATGCTGAGGAGGTAATGTCAATCTGTGCAAGTGATGCTTGATTGTGCATCGAAACCAGCTGGAGGACAGGCTGGACCAGGCCCTTGAGTTCTACCTTTGTTTGAGATTCTGTAGGCTGTGGTGGGGTCTGGGACTGTACATTTCAAGTAAACTCCAGAGCGAGGCTGATGGTGCTAGTCCCGGGCTCGACCTTTGAAAAGCACATGTCTGGTAGAACACAGGAACACCTGCCATCTCACAGACGTGAAAGGAAAGTATTGGTCCAGAGTAAGAGAAGAAGGCTTGAGAATACCAGCTATGTGTCTTAAACAATGCACATACAAATATCCCTGGGAATGTGTTAAACAATGGCCATGACTCTCAGAACTATCCAGAAGCAGGTCAACATTAGCACAGTGGAATTTAATAATGACCGTGGCATGAGAAAATGGTGAACTCTTAGATGTTGGTTAAAGGAAGTAAAAGAGTCTTGTTCAGGAGAAGCAAGCCCAGCTTCTCAGCATTTCCCATGGGTTGCCAGTCCTAGTGAACTGTAAGGACGTTGGTGCCAGAGATAGAGAGATGTGAGAGTCTCTAGAGTCAGGGCCCAGTAGCTAAGAATAGTGGCACATGCCTAGAATCCTGCACTCAAGGAGGCAGAGGCAGGGGGATCGAGAGTTTCAGGACAGCCTGGGCTACATAGATTGACCCTGTCTTAAGACCTAAACAAGATGCAGACATATAAACAACAGTGACAGTTTCAGTGTGCTCAAGGCAAGGGCGTGACTGTAGCCTTATATCCTGTCTGGAACACTGAATCTTGTCCTTTAGTAAGGGAAGCAGGAAGGCA
Source organism: Peromyscus eremicus (assembly GCF_949786415.1). Classification (NCBI taxonomy): domain Eukaryota; kingdom Metazoa; phylum Chordata; class Mammalia; order Rodentia; family Cricetidae; genus Peromyscus; species Peromyscus eremicus. The sequence goes on along the minus strand of NC_081418.1, from coordinate 66,268,242 downwards.
GATGATGAGAGTTTCACATCTGTGTTACTAAGGCTTGGAGAAGACACATGGAAAATGACCGATGAAGATGTGGCTGCCTAGGGTCTGGAGACACCGCTCAGTGGTTAAAGAGCACTTGCTGCTCTTTCAGAGGACCAGAGTCCAGTTCCCAGCACCTGCTTAGGGCATCTCACAACTACTTGTAACTCCAGTTCCAGGGGTTCTGACGCCCTCTTCTGGCCTCCCTGGGCACCTGCATGCCTATGGGCCACATACATACATTCAGGCACACACATACACACGAAGTAAATAACCCATATTTAAAAAGATGCAGCTGTTGGCTTGCGGGGTGGGAGGTGAAAGGGGTAGTCTGTCTGATGTAGATTATGGAGGGAAGCTGACTAATCCTTTTCTCTCTAGTTACAGAGAAGGAATGAGAAGCAGTGTGTGGAGGTGACAGTGAGATAAATTTCACTTCTAAACCGTGGAAAACTGTAGTTTAGCAAATAAGTCAGAGTGTTGTTCCTATCGTGGGAGGGAGCAGCAGAGGTAATGGGAGCTCTTGTAGAAAGAATGCTTGCTTTGGGTGAGAATTCACCCCAGGTTCCACAGTCCTGTGAGCAACTGGTGGTGGGTTTGTACTTTTTGTTCAGGCAATAGCGGCAAATGAGTGGTTTGGGCACAGACTTGGGCACCACTGCCAAGCATTGGGCCCTGCTTCACAGCTTTGCACATGGGCCTTGCTGAAGTGGCTTTGGAAGGACCAGGAAGGAGCAGGTGGCAGAAAGGACATTCTGTTTGGATATGCCATGTGGAGCAGGCATTTGGCTCAGTAGACTCTTGACCCCTGTCTTCCCCAGAGGGAGAGGCTACAGTGAACCATGTTCTGCCAGGAGCTGCCCTTTGGGTGCCAGAGTGAAGACTTTGACTCCAAGCTTCAGTGTTCGTCCTCCAGGGACAGTCAGACACTGGTGTTCCTGCCAGACAGTTCGGAAAGATCGGCAAGCACTTCACATAGGTTCAGGGCCACTTATCAGTGTCTGAGGTTACCACACGTCAAACCAGCTTCCAGAAACTTCTGATCCCGAATTTCTGTTCTGAGGCATTTTAAGTCACATCACCAAATCTGTCCTTCTGATCACGTGATGTGTCCGAAGTGGAGGTGTTGTGAGGTATTCTCTGAAAAGGCCCACACCTGTGTCAGAATAGTTTCTTTTACCATAGGATAGAAATGGGTACCCCGTTATGGTTTCTGGTGCCAATTCAGGGCATAATTTATCTGCTTTACTGAGATATTGTAAATTAACTAGAACTGTATGCCTTCTGGTCTTTTTGAGAGTTATTTCCAGCTGTGCAAGGAAAACCTGTTTGTCAAGCCAAACCTGGCCAAGTGTCTGAGTGCAGACCCCAGCCCTGATAGCTGAGCAAGTAGCAGAGTTATATGCCATGCTTTCCCATCTCTCATTAACCTGGAGTATATGTGTGGGCGTGTGTGGGCGTGTGTGGGCATGTGCATGTGCATGTGTACATGTAGAGGCCAGAGGTTGAGGTCAGGTGCCTTCCCAGTCACTCCCCATATTATTTTTTGAAACAAGACCTCTCACCAAATCTGTAGCTAGCCAGTTCAGCTAGACTGGCTGCCTAACAAGCCCTAGGGACCCACCTGTCTCCATCTACTCAGTGCTGGGATTACAGGTCTGTACCACCTCTCCCAGCCTCTGTGTGGGTGCTGGGGATCTGAACTCAGGTCCTCCTTCTTACATAGCAAGTCCATTATAGACGGAGCCATCTGCCCCACCTTATCCTGCTTTAGGGGACAGCCAGTGGTGATGAAATGTGTGACTTTCCCCTTCTCTGTTTATCTTCTTCCAGAGGAAGCACATTGCTTTAATGGTTTACAAACAGTACATCCTCAATTATGTGTGGTTTGTTGAAATGATAACTGTTGAATTTCTTTACAATCCTTATTGCTTTGGGTTGAAAGAGGCATAGAGGTCTTGGGCTGCAGAAGCCAGGGGAGGAAGGGATGGGACTCAGCTCTGTCTGTTCTGTCCAAACCTCCAGATGCCTTAGCCTCATTTTCTCATTTTCTTCTTATGGCATCCTGAGAGGGGGATAGTGCTATTTCCTGTTTTGCATGGGAAAAATGCTCCACCAGAAACAAAGAAGTCCTTTTAAAGGTACATTCTGAAGTAGGAGAGCACCAGTTCAAACGAGGTTGGCTCCTTCCAAGGTGTGTTGTGGTCTGCATGCCTCCCTCCACTCTTTCCCAAACAGTATCTCCTTTTTCATGTGAAGTTTTAAAAGATGTTTCTCAGGATCGTCTTGTAAATGCATTGGTCTTTATTATTACCCATTGAAAAATATTTTTCAGAAGACTTAGTTATTTTATGTGTATGAGCATTTTGCCTAAATGTATGGCTGTGCATCACGTGTGTGTCTAGTGCCCCTATATTGAAGTCAGAAGAGGCTGTGTGAGCCTCTGGAACTGGAGTTACCGTGGTTATGAGACACCCTGTGGGAATTAAACCCAGGACCTCTGCAAGAGCAATGCATGCTCTTGACTGATGAGCCATCTCTCCAGGCCTCTTCCCCATTTTTTGATTGGACTCTATCCTCTTTTCCCTAGTACAAGCCCCCAAATGGCATATGTTTGCCTAAATATGCCCACTGGACTTGTAGCTAGAGCTCTTTTTCATCAGGTTAACCTGACACCTTTTTAAAGAAGCCAAACAGTAGTGAGAAAGGCCCCAGCCCAGCTCTGAGACCTGGTAAAGTTCTTTGTGTTGGCTGGGTGCGTCTGGCTTTCACTCTGAATATGGAGACTCCATATGGGTGAGGGGCGAGCACCTGAAGGTCTTTCGTGGGTCTGTCCTCCTCTCGGCATCCTAGAGATCTCTGGGATATCAACTCAGGCTCCTGCCCACATGCTTCCTGGGAATTTATCATCACGACATTCCTAGGTCAATATAGTCAAGGCAACAGCTTGAAGTAGAGATGTTCTCAGTTGAGCCAACCCTTTCCTACAGTGGGCCCATCCCATCCCTTCGGAGTTCCTGGGAGTAGGTGCAGGAATCCTCCTCTCCGATAGTCCTCACTTAGCCTTGCAGAGTCCCTGAGAGTGGATGTGCTGCTTGTCCCTGTAGAGTGACCGACCGCCAGGGCTGCCTGGGATCTTAGACTTGGGGCGCTGCTCCTTTGTTCTTTTCTCTGAGAGTTAAACCCATCCTCTTCCTAGAATGAGCTTCATTTGTCACTTAGAGGGCAGCAAGATCCTGGGGAACAGAATGGTGTTTTCCTGCCTCATCCTCTCAGGCTGCTTTAGTAATGGGAGGAAACAGAGCAAGAGAGAGGGCTGTGGTGCTGGCAGAGGCCTTCACCCTAAGTGCCAACTCAGTGAGTATCGGTTTTAGCCCACTAAGAGCCTTGGCCTACTTAATATTCCCTCCAAAGTGAGATTGCCAAAGTCGGGAGATAAAGGTGAGCCTTTCATCAGTTGCCCGAGTCGGGGTCTGGACTTCTCATTTGGGAAGGTTTCATGATTCCCATGACTCATTTTATTGCCCAGGGCATTCTCCCTCCTTCATACTTCACACATACCTCTCCTCCCATATTCTCCTTTATCAGAACCTTAGGCTTAGGAAAACAAAACCTGACACACACAGACAGAAATCCTTTGTTAGTATTCCTAGTCCACTGTGAACATGTTGCCATGGTGATGACTGTACACACACACACACACACACACAGTTATCGAGGATACCATTGGGTTCGTTTTCCCCCTTTCTTAGACAACAGGCAACACTGTTAACTAAACAAACTATGTCTTTACGGCTTCTCTTGGCACTTTTTAGCTAGTTTAATTTGCTCCTAATTCAGCTGTCCTTCGTCATGCCCTGTAAGTAGAGCTGACTTTGTGAAGAGACAGGGCTCACTTTCAGGCTTGTTCACTGTTGGAACCACTTGTAATGCTGTCAGAGACGGAGAGCGTGCTAGTGTACATGGTGCGTTAGTTCCTTTCCCGTTGCCGTGGTTAAACCAAGCGACAAAGGTAACTTAGAGGTGGAGAGCTTTGGGGCTTATGGTTCCAGAGGGATGAGTCCATGGTGGTGGAGTGGGTGTGGCCAAAGGGACCGGAAGCTAAGGGCTGGGATCTTGAACCCCAAGCACAAAGCAGAGAGAGTGAACAGCAAGGAGCGAGAGGCCTTAAGCTCTCAAAGCCCACCTCCAGTGACATACTTCCCTCAATCAGGCCACACTTCCTAAAACTTCCAAAACCAGTGCCACCAACCAGAGACCAAGTGTTCAAATACATGAACCTGGGGTGGGGGCGGGGTGTCTCATTCAAACCACCACACATGGGACCTGACTTCTATGGCTGTAAGTCCCTTAATTTATTTTCCAAGATTTAGATATCTCACTGTGTGGTTTTGATTTTAGCTTATGGCTTTAATGTAATCATGTTTAGAGAGCAAAGTGCCAGAAAGACATTACAAGGTTTGAGTATTTAATAATCAATCCCATTTGATATCCTGGCTAGTTGGTTCCTGGACAGTAATACAGTAGCCTTTTTTTAAATTTTTTTAAATTGGACTATGTGAACACTCCAACTGGATGGACTGAATAAAATATACTTCACTGTCAACATGTGTGGGGAAGTTGTAGAATTTAGTTGAACTCAGTGTGTTTAGAAAGGTCCTGGCCTTCTGTAGCCTAAACCAAGCACATCCATTGCCCTTAACCCAAGGCTTCAGATGAAGATGATGCTTCCTGGGACTTCTCTATGAAGTCTGAGGGGTTCTCCCTCACTGTAAGACTCCCTATAGCTGCCTGTAACTGGTGGCAGCTGGCAGCCTCAATAGCTACTTGGAAGTGGGGGTGCCCGTCTAGGCCATGGTCAGTACTTTCCCTGACCCTCGGTACTTTGCCGTGCATGAGTCCAATGCATCAGAGATGGTGTAATAGCTCTTACGGCTCCACCTGGCCACTAGAGCACACCTATTTCCAGCTCCGTGTTTAAAGGCTATCTGTGGGATACGGCTAGTGACCTCCTAACTTACCAGAGGCTCTGTGGTCTTCTCTGTAAAATAGAGATAATACCCTTCCGTCAGACCGTTGAAGACTGAGACGGTACTTGTGGGAATCCTTGTTATAGCATTTGGCAGTGAGTAGCATGTACCCTATCCACCATTCACTGTTTTAATTACTAGTATGCTCCTAGATGTGGGAAATTCTGTAGTCTCTCTCCCCTCCAGTTTTTGTTACATTGCATTACAGATGTCTTTAGAAGGAATTTAAAAACATCCTTTGGGACCAGCCTGGTCTACAAGTGAAAATTCCAGGACAGTCAGGGCTGCACAGAAAAACCCTGTCTCAAAAAAAAAAAAACCAAAATAGATAAATAAGAAACAAAGAAGCATGTATTTTAAACTGGGTCATGGTGGCAAACACCATGAGTCCAATGCATCAGAGATGGTGTAATAGCTCTTACGGCTCCACCTGGCCACTAGGGCACACTCAGGAGGAAGAGGCAAGTGGATCTCTTGAGTTTGAGGCCAGCCTGGTCTACAGAGTTATAGGACAGCCAAGGCTACATGGAGAAACCATGTCTCAAAAAAACCAAAATAAATAAATAATTGAAATCCCTTGGGATAAGAAATCCACTGCCTTTCTCAAAAAAAAAAAAAAAAAAAAGGCAACAAAAAAAACCCCCGAAACAAAAGAATATCATTCACATTACATTGACCTCATCTTTTCAACAATTTCAACTGTCCCATTTCAGTGACATAAGTTTTACAGTGTCATACAACCATTGCTATTGTCTACTTCCAGAACATTTTCATGACCCCTGAAGGGACCCATAACCATTGATCAGTCACATCCATTCCCTCCCTGACTCCAGCCCCTGGCAGCCATGAAGTGGCCTGTTTGCTGACTCTGTAGATTCATATTCACAGACTGTTATAACAGTGGTCTTTTCTGTTCAGCTTCTTTCACTTAGCATGGTGTCTGCATGGTTCCTCTGTGTTATGTAAATCCTTCGTTCTGTTCGATGTCTGGATGATAATCTCTTACTGGTTTTATTACATTTAGTCTATACATTCATCAGTGTAGGGCGCTTCCACCTTTGGCTGTTATTAATACTGCTGATATACGCAATAGTTTGTAACTTTTCCTTTGAACACCGATTTTCAATTCTTTTAGAAGTAAAATTGTATATTGTGTGATAATTCTGTGCTTACATTTTTTGAGAAACTGCCGAACTCTTCTGCCATGTTGTACATTTTATGTTCACATCAACAATAGGTTCTAATTCCTCCACATCTTTCCCAAGGCTGGTTACTTATTATTATTGTTGTTGTTGTTATAGTTGTCATAGTGATGTGAAATAGCGCCTCACCGTGGTTTGAGAATGCTTTGTAGTACTGGTTTTGTATGTATCTGCATTCACATTACCATATTAATGTTCTTAAACCTGTCACATTTCAAAGCTATATGAAAAACTATATATACACCCCTATGGGTGGAGGTGCAGAGGGTCTTTTGACCACTGGAGTCTGTAATGTGTGCTGTGGCTTTGCCACTGTGTAGCTGAGCAGAGGTGATATCTGACCTGTGTAATTCTCCAGCCTCTCTAAGTACTTTCCTCTTGGTTTTAGGGATTTCACAGAGACATCCAGAATGGTTTTTAGACACATTGGATAAGAGCTGACACCTGCCTGTGTGGACTCCACCCTCTCGGCTCCACCATCTTCTCATGGCATTTTGACTACACTGAGCCCAAGTGACCAGCTCTTCATAATGAGTGATGAGAAGAACCTGGGCGTGTCCCAAAAATTGGTTTCACCTTCAAGAAGCACAAGCAGCTGTTCCTCCAAGCAAGGGAGCCGGCAGGTAACCCTTGACCTCCTGTCACTCTTAAAATGCAAATCGAATCACAAGGATTTGCAGGTAAAGAAGTGTGCTCACTTAGGAGACTCCAGCTCCAGTTTAAGAGCAAGCACTTGTTTTCATACCTGGCTACATGAAGAGAATCGATTCCTGTTCCTTTGAGTACGGAGAACTGCATTTGGCTCTTGGTATTGTTTTAGTTAGCCTTTGCAACTGACTACCAACAGGTTCTAACAGTCCCATTTTCCCTACCGGGAAGCGGAATCGTACGGACCAGGTTACCTGCCCCAGAGAGGACCAGATGCCACACTAAAGCTCCACCTCTTTTGCTCCAGGGCCCGCCTTTTCTTTTTTAGAGATTTATTTATTTTTATTTTATGTGGATAGGTGTTTTGCCTGCATGTGTCTGTGCACCACGTGTGTAGTGTACTCGGAGGCCGGAAGATGGCATCGGTTCCCCTGGAACTGCAGTTGCTATAGCTGGTTGTCAGTGGCCGTTGTGGGTGCAGGAACTGAACCCAGGTCCTCAGTGTGACAAGTGCTCTTAACTGCTGAGCCATCTCTCAGGCCCCTCCCACCTTTCCTTATACCCCATTAACCAAAATAAGCAGCAATTACGTATTCAGTAATTAAATATCCACTCCCCACTTCCTTCTTGTCACCAAACTTTTGAGGAGAGCGTGTACCTCCAGATTGCCTGTGAGGAGCCAAGGCCTCTCCGGCTTTCCTTTATAATGGGATGAGGGAAGCTGGTAAACGGGAAATAGTGACGGAAGGAAACAGTAACATGGGCAGGATTAACTCCTAAATAACTGGCCGTGGTCACTGGTCACTTCTTGGTTTCCTTGCCAAGGAAAGGAAAATACGGCTTTGTTGGCAGAACTGCTGGTGTCCAATCATGGCAATAAGGGCATATTAATCACTGCAGTCCATCCTGCTTCACCATATTGGGAGGGTGTGGGTAGGGGATAATGCAAGAAAGCTGGATTTTTCAACCCAGAAGGACTTTGAGCTATTCAGTATTTACTGGCTCTGTGGGCATCGCCTTTGCCCTGTGGGAAGCTGTGGCCTAAGAATTTGCCTTTGTCCGATTTGGAAGCAGCAATTAAGCAGTGGCCCACCCTGGGAACACTGTACAATGGTGACTCAACTAAGTGTCTCTTAGCTTGAACATTGGTCTCAGTCAGGGAGCTTGCCACCCACAAGTCCATGATTCTCAGCAAATTAAAGTTTGCCGTGACCTTGACGTGTAGGAAGCCCTTTAAGATCTCTTGAGAGTTAAGAAAGAGTGTGTTTTTTTGTTTTATGTTTTAAGTATTTATCTCTGGTGCATGCCTGTGTGCGCGTGCGTGCGTGCGTGCGTGCGTGTGCGTGGGCTCGCATGTTTGTGTCTGTGAGTATGGCTGCACCTATGCCGTGACGTCCACGTGGAGGTTGGAGGACAATCTCAGTTGTAGATTCTCACCTTCTGCCTTATTGGAGACGGTCTCTTCATTGTTTTTCCGAGGCTTACACCAGGCCAGTGGCCCATAAACCTCCAGGGACTCTCCTTTCCCTGCTTCTCGTCTTGTAAGAATGTTGACATTTCAGACGCTTGTGCTATGATGCGTCTGTAGTGAAGAACTCAGGTCCTCATGTGTGGTGTGTGATGTGTTGTGCTGTGTTGTGTGGTGTGGTGTGTTGGCTAGGTGTCTGTTTGTTGTTGTTTCTGCCAACCTGACATACACTCAGGTCATCTGAGAAGGTGGAGCCTCCGCTGGGAAAAATGCTCCGATGGATTGACCTGTAGGCAGGTCTGTGGGGGCATTTTCCTGATTAATGATTGCTGTAGGTACTGCCCACTGTGGGCACCCCTAGGCAGTTACCCCTCGGTTGTTTAAGAAAACAAATCTAGCAAGCCACAGGGAGCAAGCCAATAAGCAGCACTCCTCCATAGTTTCTGCTTCAGTTCCCGCCTCCAGGCTCCGGCCCAGCTTGAGTTCTTGCCTTGGCTTCCCCCAGTGATGGACTGTAATCAGGCGGTGTAAGCCAAATAAAGCCTTTTCTCCCCAAGTTGCTTTTGGTTGTGGTTTTTATCACAATAAAGAAAGCAATCTAAAACTAAAAGTGACAGGCACTTTTACCCACTGACATAACTCCCCTGCCTCTGGGATTTTTTTTTTTTTTTTTTTAAAGATTAAATTTGTTGCTGGCTGATGCTAATGCACCATGGGTCCCTGGAGATCTGCTCTCCTGGCAGTGACCAGGCCTGCCCACTTGGCTGGCTTCACCCAGCACTCAGGACTGGAGAAGAGTGTGGTTTGCCCTTCCACCCTGGCAACTTACTCCACGCAGCGTGTCTTATTCTGTCCTCCTTTGCACCACAGGGAGGGTGGGTCCGGTGAAGCAGCAAGCGTGACAGCCCCAGAGGAGCTGTGGCTTTTCCATCCTCGCTACGGGAACTCTTTCTAGCGTGTTCATTGAGATTGGTTGGTTTGGTTTTCACAATGCTCTTTTCCTTCCCAGTTTCCATAAAAACAGCAAGAGGATCCTACCCCCTGCTTCAGCTTTCCTTGACCATTCAGCACACGGCCATCTTTTATATTTAAGACCTTCTACTTGAACTTGCATGCTCAGCACACACCGTTGCCATTTGTGCTGGTCAGGTTTTTGTCAACTTGACACAAACTAGAGTCACCTGAGAGGAGGGACCCTCAATTGCAGAATTGCCTCTGTCAGAGTGACCTGTAGGTAGGTCTGTGGGGCATGGACTTGTTGCCGGTTGATGTAGGGGGGACCCGCCCATGGTGGGCGGTGCCACCCCTGCATGGGTGCTCCTGGATGGGATAAGAAAAAGCAAGCTGATCAAGCCATGGGGAGTGGGCCAGTGAACAGCGTCCCCTAGGAGCCTTCCCTGGATTCCCGCCCTGACTTCCTTTGGGAATGGACTGACCAGGATACGTAAGTCCAATAAACCTTTGCCTTCCCAAGTTCCTGTTGGTGTTGATCACAGCAAAAGAAAGCAAACCAGAACACCTTATTGGCTCAAACGTTTGTATTTCCTCTATGACAGAGAAAGTAGAGAATTTAATGTATTTATTTTACATCTCTTCTGAATTTAGTTATAAAACCTGTTTAATTTGCGGGGACCACCGTGTTTTGAGTCTCCCCACTGTCCCACTTTCAGACAAAGGAAAGTGTTCTGACCAGGATGGCACGGCTTTCCCACCCATCCATCTTCATCTGTCTCACACACTGGCCGGGACACTGCTTGGGTCTCAGGAGCCTTGGAAGCTCGCTCTCCCTTGCCGGCCCTTTGGGGACTCAGCTGTTCCCATTGCATCTGTCAGTTGCTAAATAAAGCACACAGTGCATTTCCAGCCTCATCACAGGAAGTACAAGTTAGATGCTTAAAATGGCAAGATTTCCACAGTCACAGGCTGGACTGGAGGAATGTTAAAACGCTAACTGGTGAAGACGTGAACGGTTACCTCCTTGCATTGAGGGTGCCACTTTGAAGCCCTGTCAGGTTGCACTGTGCTTTCTCTTTATCTGGAATGGGTTCACCCCCTGTTGACGTCACTGGCTTATCTGTAGTGCTAGTTTTCCTTGTATGCTCTGGACTGTGGATAGAGCCTCGTCTTGTGTGTCTCCTGTGAGATCTAAGTCACCTGCCTTGGTGTGGGATGTGCTCTTGCTTACTTCCGCTCCTGGGGACTCTGATCCAGGGCAAGTGTCACGTTGCATTGGGACTCCTTTTCCATGGTGAGAATGGAATGTCCCAGATCCCCATAAGACCAGCAGGTAACCTGGCCCAGGTTCCGCTGCCTCCTTCCACCTCCCTGGATGAGCAGATGGCAAAACTTCCTTTGGCTGTGTTGGGAGGACTTCCCTCTGAGTCATCTTGATTTGCAGCTGTGGGCCTGGCTCCGGTGGGGAAGGTTCAGCTCCCTTAGCTCACAGAAGTAAGCCAACAAACACCTTTGCACATAGTATGTTTTACCTTTTTACTTTGTTTCAGATCCATGGAGATTTTCAAACTTTTAAATCTCCCCCATACCTGTAGCTTTATTGAGAATAACTAACAACTGAAAATCATATATATTTATAGTTTATACTGTGCTGTTTTGATATTTGCATGTGGCATGAATGATACACACAGGCCAGATAACAAATGTACCAATCATCCTACTTTGTTATGTGTGGAGTGTGGATAACAAGAGCATTTAGGGTCTGTTCTCCTGGCCTGGGGAGATGCTCATTGTAGAGTGTTCAAGCATGTGGGTTTAATTCCCAGAATCCACGAAAAGCTGGGTGTGGAGACAGACACTTATGAAACCAGCTCTGGGGAAGTAGAGACAGACAGATCTCTGGGGTTCCCTGGCCAGCCTCTACTAGTGAGTGAGCTCCAAGCTCATCAGAGACCCTGTCTCAAAAATAAGGTGTTCAACTCCTGAAGTACAACATCTGAAATTGTCCTCTGGCCTCATCTGCACACATGTGAACACTGTCCTCTGGCCTCACCTCACACATGTGAACACTGTCCTCTGGCCTCACCTCACACCTGTGAACACTGTCCTCTGGCCTCACCTCACACCTGTGAACATTGTCCTCTGGCCTCAACTGCACACCTGTGAACATTCGGGGAATGATGACAGGAGGGAGAGTCTACATGTTTGGGTACAATCTCTCTTTGAATATTTTCAGTCTGTAGTTTGGTGACTCCATGGAGGACAGAACCCAGGGGTGGACAGTGCGATTTTCTCACCTCTTCTTCCCATGTTGCTCCTTAGGTCTTCAGGTTTTCTTTCCCCTGCATAACTGGAGCTTTGAACCTACAACCCCGTGTTCTCTAATCTGCTAGTGTGTTGCACCGTAATCCTACCTTCTGCTTTGGAGAGTTCTAGATGACACGTTAGGTAAGAAGACGCCCAGTGTGCTCTCGGTGCCCAGTGTAGTGTCCCCCAGCTTCTTCCACGTTGTCACAGATGAAGAGTCCATCCTTTTTAAAGCAGAATAATACTTCTTTCCAAAAAAAAAAATGCATTGTTATGTCTTTATGAGAAAATGTGTCACATATGTGCACGTGTGTGTGTGTGTGTGTGTGTGTGTGTGTGCACGCATACTAAATGGAGTAAATGTGTATACATGCTACATTTTCTTTGGAGACTTCCTTTTTACTACATGAATATAAGACAGCCTAGATGTTTTTGCTTTACACATTACTACTCTGCTTGGAGTCTGGGTGGCAGCAGGAAGAGGACACTAAGAGCTTGAATTTAAACTCCAGCTTACACAGGTGCATAAGCACACACATTACACATACATGCCACACATTTTGCACACTTCATGCACACTACACATCGCATACATACCTACCACACTCACATACATCATACACACAAGTTTTTTTTTTGTTTTTTGTTGTTTTTTTTTTGGGTTTTTCGAGACAGGGTTTCTCTGTGTAGCTTTGCGCCTTTCCTGGGACTCACTTGGTAGCCCAGGCTGGCCTCGAACTCACAGAAATCCGCCTGCCTCTGCCTCTCGAGTGCTGGGATTAAAGGCGTGTGCCACCACCACCCGGCCACAAGTTTTTAAAATAGAAAATAAAACGCGCTCTTGTTCATGAGACTTAGCCTTTCCGAATCCTTTAAAATTTTCATCTGACACAGCCAACTGGTGCTCAGAGTCTCTGGACTTGCTTTCTGTTCCTTCAGCTGAATTTGCCAATCTTTGATTCTTGAATTGACTTGAGCTTGTTCTTTCTATAACAGACTTGAATGTGTAAAAATGTCAGAGAGCCATGGACTTTCGTGTAGATCCCCATCCATGTGTCTCACTTCCATGTAGATTCCCATCCATGTATCTCACTTCCATGTAGATTCCCATCCATGTATCTCACTTCCGTGTAGATCCCCATTCATGTATCTCACTTCCATGTAGATTCCCCATCCATGTGTCTCACTTCCATGTAGATTCCCCATCCATGTGTACCTCACTTCCATGTAGATTCCCCATCCATGTGTCTCTCATTTTGTGTAGATACTGCCCTGTTCATGTATCAGTGTTAAATGTACTTGCTTTCTTGAAGGAGAAAAGGAGAACTAAGTGAAATAGTACATGGAAGTGCCTGGGCTGGCTCATGAGGGACATTCAGTGAATGTGGATTAAGTTAATGAATGAATAAGCATGCAGTTGCTGGGTGGAAAGATTCCTATGCAGACTGCTCTGTGGATTCATGAAGTAGGCAAAGGGATATGTAAGTAGGAGAGAGAATTGCTATTTTTAAATTTATAAAATATGAGCAATTCCAATTTCCCTTTGTCTTTTTCCCACTGCCCCCTTCCATTCTTGCCTAGGAATTTCAAAATATTGCATTTTAGAAGCCAGGCGGGCCTAGACAAAATGAATGGGCGTGGCTTGTCTTTATTAGAAGAGCCGTATAGCCAGGTTTTGCTTTGCTTCAACCACTTCTATTGAGAAGCTGCTATGGAACGTGCTTGAGCTGGAGATGTAAAGCTATGGAAGGACACTGGAGCCAAACAAGTGTTACAGATAAGAAACCAGCGGATGCAAAGCCCTTGGTGGAAAGAGGGCACAGCCTCCATTCTTTAATGAGTTGTTAGCATTTGGCATGAAAATCAGAAATGAGAAAGTAAGTTCTGCTAAAACAGTTCACAAGCACTGCACCCGCCTCAGCCTGGGACTTGAAAGAGAGATCTATTTCTGGATGAGTCTCCCCACGGTGACTCGGCTTGCTCTTGTCACCCTGTTATCCCTGGGCTAATCTTTGGTGGTATTTGAGCTCCCTCGAGGTCACCTGATGAGAGTTAATCTCGAATATTATTAATGGACCAGCCTTAATAATATTCTTCCCGGGGGCCCAGAAGAGACTCTACCAACGGCAGGGGAATGAATCTAGATACACTGAGCTCTTTGTCCATTTACTTTATTCCTCTACAACAAAATTCTATCTATACAGCTTCAGCTCTGTCCTCACATTCAGTTCCTCTCTGTGCCTATTGTTCCTGTCCCCATAGTTTTAGTAATCTCCTATGCTTTTGACCTCATCTTTGTCCTCTGTTCCTTTGTCCTCCATCTCTCCTTCCTAGCTCCTTACTCCTGTCTCTCAGGGCTTCTGTTCCACCTTTCACTCCACCTGGATATGCAAAAACCTCCTTTGTTCTCAGTCAATTGCTCTGGAATACTATTAGACCTGAAGGCAAAGGATGGTCCCTGCAATTCTGTACCATTAGTCCTTCAATGCTTTGTTTGGGGCTGACCCTAGCTAAAGGGGAAATTTGCAAAAGACAGATACCCAATTCAAATGCTATTAAGGGAGCTGGGAGCTCAGAGGCAGAAGACCCTGCCTATGTGACCTTATCCAAGTATTGGCCCGAGCGGAATCCTTGCACATACATGTTCTATGGAAATTATGAGCACAAGCAGTTCATAACGAGGAGTAGCTGAATATTAAAAGCTGAATAACACCAAATATTCCATGATAAATGGCTTCCCACTTGAAGGACCCTTGGTTGGTCAAGGTATAGCTTATATATTATATATCATATTCTTGTGGCTCACCACAAGTTAATTTATGTAGGCTATTAGATTCTGCTACACTTCAGAAATCACAACCAACCTGGGTTCAGTGTCAGAATCTATAGGATAGGTAGGTTGGCTGGGGGAGAATTTGCCAAGTTTTGTGTGGTGAATTCAAGTACAATGTTCAGGTGTTGATATTTTCAGTTGAGTTTCCAACTTCCTGAGATTCAAGCCAGGTGGTGGTGCATACCTATAATCACAGCACTTGGGAGACTTGTTGCCAGGTTGGGCAGAGTCCTATACTCTGTCAAGGAGGAGGAAGAGAAAAGAGAGGAAGAAGAGGAGGAAAATTTGCTCAGTCCATTGATTTTATTTTCTTTAGAGGCGCTGAATTTGATCAGGTTCCTTTTGAAAGTGTGAACTACATCAGCACTACAAGACATTGAGGAGGTGTGACCGTGGGACCCTCCTGTCACTGTCACATTGTCCGTCTTCTGGTGGCGTCTTGGTTCCTTTCCTATTGTTATAACGGGATTATCTGAGACTGATGGTTTCTAAAGAATAAAGAATAGTTTATTTCGCTCTGGAGTCAGGGAAGTCCCAAGGCGAGCAGGATGCTGGCGTGTATCCTGATGATATTGTGCCGATTGAACTCATGGCAGAAAGTGCGAGAGACAAAGCCTGGGGGCAGCCTCTAACAGCCTTCCTAACAGCATGCTTTGGGTGACTTATCAAGAAGTCACTCCAGAAAGAAAGGCAGCTGTCCCCTTTCAATGGCTTCATGCAGGTCTTTGAGAGCAATGGGACCTTTCTGGGTCCTGATGTGTGTGACTCAAGGCCTTAGGTGCTGGGCAATCAGTGGCCACCGTGGGGTCGGTTTGAGGCAGTAGCTCCAAGCTCAGGATTTCATGCTGATGAAGGTTAAAGACCAAGGTACCATGAAGCTGTGAGCAAATGAAAGCAAGCTTCATTAAAGAAAAGTGTGGGGCGGGGGGAGGTGGCAGAAATGGAGAGAGACTCCCGAGAGTGGGAGGTGTCCCAGTAGAAAACAAATCAGACATGCACTGAGCTAGCCTAGGGGCTTTTTGTAAGACTTAAGCAGAAAACTGAGGTCATTTCTATTGGGATTGGGTAATGCTCTGAGCCTATCATGGGCCAAGCCATGGGGCCCCACAACACTCTGAGTATATTCCTCTGGTGTAACCAGGGAGAGGACCGTGCACTGCTCACATGTTGCTCGCCCGGTTATAGTGGTGGTCTCACGTTAAAGCCCCCACCTGTCTGTCTTTGACTTCTTCTTTGTTAGCTGCTGACCTTGGCTCATCTAATGCCTGCAAGCCCTGGCCAGCATGGTTAGTCACCAGCTTTTCAGATGTTGCTCATCTCTGACCTTCACTGGCTGATAATTGAAATATTCTTCCTTTGTTCTCACATTGATGTGTCCATCTTGTTGTTTTCCCGGGAGCCTTTTCCATGTTACTGCCTAGGGAGAGCTAACTCCTGCCTCAGCTTTATCACTTCTTAAAGTTCAACCCCACAATGAAAAAGTTCAACATGGGTTACAGGGGATCAAACTATATATTAATAGCAAATAGTCATAGAATATCAAGGACAGCAGGCATTAGCTCTGGAGCCAGAGGACCCGAGCTTAAATCTAGGACAGTTTATAACACATCTGGCCTAAGACAGGTCACACCCCCTCTGTGCCTTAAGTTTCTTATTGAGTCATGAAAATTGCCTGATTACGTGGGACCTTGTGTGGAAGTGCCTGGCCACTCTCTACAAGCATGGAAGTCCCTGGGACCCTCAAGGTGCCCCACAGGTGACTGCTTCTCTGCCTCGTCCTTCGAGCTGTGGGGTAGTGGCTGGCGGTGTAGAGGCTTAGCTATATCTAGACCACAGTGATAGGAGGAGTCAGCAAGGGATGCTGCAGGTTAGGACCACCCAGGAGCAGCTCTACATCTGGTGTCTCCTCACACCATCCTCTGAAATCCCAGAACAACTCCTGAGGTCTAAAACTGTCTTTGCTGTGGAAAGGAAATATGGCTCAGACATGTTAACTCTTGTGTCCAGAGTCAGGTGACCAAGGGGCCCACTGCCTTTAGATCTAGAGGAGCCTTCAGAAGTCAATTCAAGGTCCACATGTCCTGTATAAATGATTGTTTAAAAAGGCCCCCTTGAGCCAGCACCTCCGTGAGTGTAGGGCAGGACAGGATGGCTAAGTGAAGTAGCATGTGGACCAGCAGAGAAAAGAGACCCAGCTGTCTATTTCTATCTTTATTTTCCAGGCTTATTTTCTGGGCCCTTCACTTCTTTTTCCTACCAGCTTTTTAGCCACAACTATGTTGTAATGTTATGTTTTGGATGTAGGAAGGGTGAGAAAATAAGACTTAATGCACGAGAAATGTTCACACTGAGTCTTGTAGAGAAGCAAACATTTGTATAGGAAGGGGTTAAATAAAGCATCAGCTAAAGTGACCATTGTTGGGGCTCTTGCTCTTCTCGGTATCTACAGAGGACAGGCTGTTGCTCCATACCTAATCAAAAGAGCAGGAGAAACTGAACCCTAAACTCTTCCAAAGTTCCCGACCTGTCTGTTCCAATCTGCAGCTCTGGAATAAAAGGCAGCAAGTAGGGGCTGAAGACACAGCTCAGTGGTTAAGAGCGCTGGATGCTCTTGCAGAGGATCTGGATTTAGTTCCCAGCACTCACATGATAGCTCACAACCAACTGTAACTCTAGGGCCAGCGGGTCCGACATCCTCCTCTGTTCTCAAGAACACATGATGCAGACAAACATACATACAAGCCGACACCCGTACATGATGTTAAAAATGAAATAAAAAACAGCAGAGATAGCTTTCTGTGTTTTAGAATCACTGCCTTGATAAAAGCTTCTTGAGGTGCCTTAAGAAAACAAATGTATTTCCCTCTGATTGGCAGTAGCCATAGTGTGGGTCACAGGCAGGAAGGACCGGAACCCAGATGTTCCAGCATGTCTTCCCAGCTGTGTAGCACCTGGATCACTCTTGAGAAGTTTGAGATACAACCTTGAGCTGAGCTGGCCCAGTAGTTCTTTCTCAGGGAAGAGAAAATCTACTTCAGTAATTTGGTGGTGCCAAAATGCTGATGGCAGGCAAGGTGGCTCGGTGGCTAAAAGCATTTGCCACACAAGGCTGACGACCTGAGCTGAATCCTGGGAACCCAGGTAAAAGAGCTGGATGTGGTGGTCAGCACCTGTAATCCCTGCTGTCCTACCAGGCAGTGGAAGCAGAGACGGGAGAGTCATCCAGAAGCTTGAAGGGCAACTAGCCTAGTGTATGCAGGGTGTTAGAAGTGAGAGAGAACTTGCTTCAACAAGGTGGAGGAAATTTACTCCTGAGAGCTGTCCTCTGACCCCTATGTGCACACTGTGACACACACACTTATACAACTCCCCCCCATACACACACACACACACACACACACACACACACACACACACACACAAATGCACGCACATAAATAATAAATAAAAGATTCTAATTCTAATGGAAGTGACAGTGCAGGAAGTACGACAGGGTCAAAGAGAAGACACCTAGACAGTGGTGGAGTAGTGAGCATTCCCTGCCTTCCAGAGGACACACAGAATAAGCCGGTATGCCTGTGGGCACTGGCCCTGGCACTGAGTCCAGCCCTGGTGTCCCCCCGTACCATTCACAGGCCTCGCTGAGTCAAAGGTCCTGGCATATTTCTACCTTACTGTCTCGTTTACCTTGTGTGGTGGGCTGGATACTGGCCCCCTAAAAGACAGATCCACATCTTCACCCTCAGAACCTGCAAACGGTGACACTGTTTGGGAAGGGGCCTTAGTGGATGTGGTTCATGTACATGCCTTGAGAAGGGTAGGGCACTCTGAGTTGTCCCAATGGGCCCTGAGTTAATCAGCAAGACATCCACATGGGAGAAACATGGGAGAGAACACAATGTGAAGATGGAGGCAGATGTGGTCTGTAGCAACAAGCCAAGGGACAGCAGGGAGGATGCAGCCTCCAGAGACCAGGACAGCCCCAAACAGATTCTCCCCTGGAGCCTCCAGAGGGAGCCTGGCTCCCCTTACACTGGGCTTGGGATTTTTAAACTTCAGAGTTGGGGGTTGGGGAGGGGGTGCGAGAGCCCACTTCTATAATCCTAGCTAGCACACAGGAGGCTGAGAGGGAGGAACATAAGTTCGAGGGCAGCCTGGGCCAGATGGCGAGATCTCATCTCAAAATCAAAAATGGAGAGAGATTTATTGGTTGTCATTTTAATCCACCAAGTTTGTAGCCATTTGCCAGGATAACCTGAGAAAATTAATTCTCTCTGCCTAGAGTCCCAGCTGAAGCCTTTAGTCCAAGGGAGCCACGCCTTGGGGACGGTGCTGGTCTGAGCTCGCCTGCTGTGGCACGTGAGGTCCTCATTTGGACCTATAGATTCTCGATCTGCGATGCCTTTTCATTTTTCATGTGTACTAACTCCCCAAGTCTCACTGCCTGGTGGTGTGTCTTGGCATTTCTAGTGTGGGTGCTAAATATGAGACCTCTGTATTCGGAAGGGTTTGTCGTGTTGCATGCCTACAACTCATGTGATTCCACGTCACACATGCAACATTTCCCAGAGTGCCTCTGTTTTGATTTCATACTTCCGTTAGCTCTTTGAGCACACTGAGATGGAGAGTGGACATTAGCCTGGTATCTAGCGTGGACATGGGTTTTCTTGAGAGACAGCAAGCATTGACGTTGAATATTATGTTTTATCTGAGTACATTGAGTATGATGGTGTTTTATCTGAGTACAGAGTTTGCATTTTTTTTTTCTCCAGTGCTCAGACACCACAGGGCACTATATGCCACAAAAGATGTTTTTAAAACAAAAGGTAACAAAGATAAAATACAAAACGATGCTACTAGGTGGATCTCTGTGGGTTCGAGGCCAGCCTGGTCTACAGAGCGAGTTCCAGAACAGGCTCTAAAGCTACACAGAGAAACCCTGTCTTGAAAAACCAAAAAAAAAAAAAAAAACAAAAACAAAAAAAAAACAAAAAAAAAAAAACAAAGGATGCTGCCTGCACTGCAAGGTACAAGGAACCAAAACATCCAACCCTTTTACCACGGGCCCGGGTCCATTCCCATGGGCTCTGGAGGAGAGTTCCATCCCACGTGAGGGTGGTGAGTTAGCCCAGACTCCCCTGTGGCAGGCTGGCTGCTGCCTTAGAAATAAGTCATTCTGAGACAGGAGCTGGAGAAAGGGTGCAAAAGGTTTGTGTCCTGGTCCCCGGAAGCTCCTCAATTTTGTAATCCTCAAATAATTGATTTTCACTTAGATTCCTCATATCTTAGGCAAAAGAACTCAAAAGGTGACTGTCACATTCTCTGTCAAACTCTGAATTTCAAAACAGCTATTCTGTGCCTGGGGAAGAGCCATTGGTTACAATTTTCCTGGAAGTGAGAAGAGAAGACAAAAATACAAATAAAAGAAGGCTGGGCGATCTTGCTGGGTGTGTGGTGGGTTTGGGGTGGGGGAGGGAGAGGGGTGACCTGGAAGGGTCCTACTGCACTTGTGGATGCCCTTGTCCAGAGTTGATGGTGCGCTGCAAGGGTCTGTGTGTGAGCTGCAGGTGGAGCCCACAAGTGTGTCCTGCTGCTTCTTAGCAGTGAATGGTCTTGGGCAGTTCACCTTGGAGCTTCAGGGTTTGTCTCTGTATGATGAGGGTGATGCTAGTGTCTCGATGGCAGAACTGCCACAGGACACATCATTCCCTTTATTACTGTCAGAACGCCCATCCTCAGAGCTGTGGACCCCCACCACCCCTGGTGGGCTACCTTTGGGCAGAATGGTTCAGGGATGTCTCCATCATTCATAGTAGCTAGCTGCAGCTCTTACAGACCAGCACTGTGGGGAAAGAGGAAATCCATAGGGGATGTTTTCATAGCTGTTAGGGCTTTGATACTATGAGAGGAATATTTAGCAGTATCAATAACTTCCAAATATATCCGAGGAGCCTAAAAAGTGCTGAAGTAATTGCAGCCATAATTATGCTAAGTGAGTCATCCGCAGGCTAGGAACAGTCACTGCATATGTGCCAAAGCTTTTTTAAATGGTGTTTTAATTATAAAACCATCTGTGGTCAATGCAGTTGCAATAAGCATTCCGTGTCCCTTGTTTAGAAACCCAAGGTGGTCTCAGGTGGAGCAGTGGGACAGCTCCCAGCTTCCCTGGTGTCTTCCCCACCGTGGTCGTCTCCCGTGATTTCTGAAGGGACGGGGTGGGTAGTATTCTTCCAGGAAGTACACAGGTGTTTGTGTTCTCTAGCTGGTCGGGTGATAAGCCTGGGATCCTTGGGGGCCTGGAGCCTCTGAGTATTTATTCTTCCAGCTCTCCACATCTCTCTGCTAAGAGAGAAAGCCCAGTGCCTGCTGGCATGTGGTAACTGATGGTCCCCAAACAGCTTTCAGAATCAAAGTGGGCTCAGCCATGCTCATCTCCTTTTTGAATCTTGAACTCTAAAGTCCGGTTTGTACCTGAGGTGACGTCACTAAAGCTGCGCCTCACACACAGGGCGTGAGTTTCTGACAAGATTTAGACAAGATCTTAGAGTGCATTTATTCTGACCTCCCTCTCAAACTTAGCATCCCTTCTGTCCTCCTTGGCCTGGTGGCCATTAGCCTCTGATGGAGCACTCCCAGGTCTGAGAGTGCTCTTATCCAGAGTAGCTGTGCCGCTTTTGACTTTTTATCAGATGGTCTTCCTGCAGAGCTGAACTCTAGGGTCTTGTGACTCCTACTCATTAGTCCTGGTTTTTCTCCCTGGCGTCCATGCCCTTGGAGCTTTTAAAGACAGCATAGTCTTCTGGAAGGGATCCAGCAGTGACTAAAGCTCAGCCCCTCCCCTAGCTGTGAACTGAGATGTGTGTCTACAGGATCTCCAAATGATTTTCACTTAATTTGACCTCACACACCAATCTGCCTCTGACTATTTCTTTTTTCTTTAAAAAAAAATTTTTTTATTGCTCTTTGGCCTGTTGGTGCTCATAAGACCTTAGCTGAGAGAAAGGCATTTAAGGGAAGGCAACTTGGGCTCTCAGTGATGACTGTCTACGCACAGGTTTGGTCTGACATCAAAGTGGTTGTTCTATTAATTGGCAATCTGCTGACAAGTATTTCCATGTGTCCATGGAAAAATCATGAAAGGTGATGTTGGTGATCTTTAGCCCTTCTTGATAGGCTTTACAAGATCACAAATGCCTGTAAACTTGTTAATGATGGGTGTAATTAGCTGCCACATGATTTAATGCCGGACATTGCCCTATGATTTTTAAAAACCTGGTGAACTGATAACAGATTAATTAGAACAACCTACTCTCCGGTCCCGCCAGCTCCCTCCCCACACTTCTCAGCTGCAGGAAGAATGGAAGTGTCAGTCATTTCTATTTCTGACATCACAGCTCGGGTGGCTGAGAACTGGGCATGTGCGCCGTGCCTGAGAGCTGTGCAGCGTGCACACAGCTGTGCTGGAAGGAAGCGCTTGCAATTGGTGCACTCAGCACTATGGAAATGAACTTGGCCCACTCGCAAGCGTGAATAAATGCCTAGCTGCCTTACTAATCACAAAGCAGTTTTCTATCTTTGGCACTTAGATGTTCGTAAAATAGACTGCATTCAGTGCCGGATGACTGCCAGCCCGGCTTCGTTTGAGCTTTAGCAGAAGTCTTGAGAAGCCCAGCTATATTTCACTCTCCTCTCATATTCAAGATGACCTTTCAGTCTGATCCATGCAGGATGTGACATTAACCCAGGCGTGTTTGGGCTCAGTCAGCAGAGGTAGCCATGGCAGGACCTTGATCTCTGTGGTGGCCCAAATCTGTCCTGCAGTGTCTCAGGTATTCATTCCATTCAAGGTATGTGCCCTACCTTCAAATCAGCATAGTATGTGGAGGGCATCGTGTGCTGCTCCCCACAGTCCTTTTAGCCTGGAACACTGGGATCTCAAGATTATTTTTATTACATTGCTGTGTGTGTGTTTGTGTGTGTGTGTGTGTGTGTGTGTGTGTGTGTGTGTTTGTATACGTGTGTGTTCATGCATGCACACGTACACACATACATTGCCCTGGCACATGAGGGGAGATCAAAGGACAACTTCCACCATGTGAGTTTCCAGGGCTCGAATTCACGTTTTCAGGCTTGGTAGTAACTACCTTCATCCATGGAACCATCTCCCCAGCCCACATCTGATTTTTTTTTTCCTGCTCTGGAAAGCAGTTCACACACCTTGTGGGCACTAGGGCCCTTTCTATACACCCCTCTTCTCAGACTTGTTCAGCTGCTATTTACAGAGGACACAGATGGTCTTGAGCAAGGTTACAATAAGACAAGGAACCCATCTTGGACCTGGACAAACAGGCAGTGTAAACTGGGTTTTATTATTAGTGCCTGTCTTCAGAGGAGGAGGGGACTTTCTTCAGGGAGATAGAAGTTTGGGGAGAAATAAAAAAAATCACTGAGAAGGAGATTAGGCAGGAGTTCCAGGCATGGAGGGACAAAGGATCAGCAGCATTAAACGCATGGGCTGATTCCTTACACACTTGATTGCCCTGTAAGATCAGAGACCTAGGAGCTCTGAGCAGGCCCAATGCTTCTTAACTTCTTCTCAAGAGGTGGGCCATTTACAGGATTTACCCACCACCATCCCTGTCCCCTTGTCCCTTAAGATTTATTCCTTGTTCATCATTGGAATTTACACATCTAAAGTATAGAAAAAAAATTTTAAATGATAGCAGAATAATAATTTAAAAAAATACGCTGTGCCATGGGGTACTACTTGGCATCTTCACTACATCAGAGAATTTATTCAATTCTCTTCATTTTTTACATTCAAAAAATAAACATCATAATAAACAAGATCTTGAAGTGGTATACAAGGGTTAAACATGATAATCTGTGTGCGTCAATTCACTGTATATAGACTATAATATTAATCACTCAAACAGTTTCCCTGACTCTCATCGCCTTTATTAATATCTACTGTGGACAAAAGGCTAATGATTGTGCTCTCCAATCCTTTTGTGGTGATGTTATATCATTCACTTATGTATTACTTCAAACGCCCCTACTGTTTAGTATTTCTGTGATTCAGGTGGCAATGTTTTGAACTGTGTGTAAGAATGGTAAGTGGTGCTGGTTACCGCTCGGAAAGGACATGGCCATGACAAAACCTAATATCAGTATCAGAGCTTTATTAGGAGGAAGAAGGGTAGTGGGGGAAAGAGAACCAGGCCTGGGGAAGGAGCACGTGCTGAGAGAAAGAAAGATGGTGGGGGGAAGAGAGAACAGAACAGACAGAGGGTGGGGTCTGAGTCACAGCTCTTTAAGGCGCAGGTGGGCATAGATTGCATGACCAAGGCATATGTAATCATCAGCACACACTGATGACGTAAGATGCAAGACCCCTTGTCTAGCTCCTGAACTGCGCATGTACAGTCATGCAGCTGCAGCGCGGCAGAATTCCAACACTATGGCTACAGCTTAACCCCTTCTTGTAAGCCAACTACGTAGTGTTATTTAGTTCATTGATAGTTTAATCTATGTTCTTGACCAGAGCCTGCAACAGATAACAAGGGGAGAATTCTCATAGTTGCTCCCACGGATGTACCGCTCTGCTGGAGTTGTATGTGAGTTGAGGAAGATGGTCTCTGTGGTAGTTTGGGAAGAAAACATCAAAGCACTGAGGCCCAAATGAAAAAGCAACAACAACTTATGAGTTAATTGAATGGTAAGTTGTCTGGTAATGCACATTGAGGCTACCATTGAGTTGACTACCGCTGAGATGACTTTCTGGCTGAGCTGAGCTATACCCCAGCCCTTTCTGGTCAAGTGACATTAAGTAGGTCATTACAATCTTGTCCTTGTGCAAGGCTAAGGATTCAGGAAATTTCTCCTTGTTACCTGAAGCCAAGCTTCTAGAGACTTCTTCCCAACACTGTTAACAACCACCAAGTGCCCCAGGCTTCCCAGCCTCCGAGGGAGCAGCCTCAGGCCACTGAGAGCCTTAGAGCTAGAGGTTGATTCTTAGGTGTCCCCTGATGGCTCACTGGTAACTTGGGAAGAAGCAAGCATTTGAGTGAATATGGAGCCCAGGGAAGGCTTCTGTGCCTTCTCCCTGAGCCATGGAGAGCTAGCCCTTTCTTCATGGTGCAAGTCTACCTTTTCCAGCCTGCTAATACTTTCAGACCTAGGAGGAAGATGAAATGAGGAGAGCAGATGTCATTAATCAGGGAGAAAAAACCAACAAACCCTTCCTGGTTCATTGGCGTGAAGGACAAGGGAGCCTACTCTAGGCTCTTGGCCTCTGTGCTGGCTGGTTGGGAGAACTAAGCCATAGCTCTAGATTTGTGGAGCATTTCAAGTTCTAACCTGAGTCAGTAAAGCCACTTTTGAAATCCAGTTCTTACCCATTCAGCAGCAGGTAAGACCCTGTCTACTCCCCCCAACCCCACCACCCCAAGTTTGGCAAGTATGCAGTAATGGCTAATCCCTCTTGGCATTTGCACTGAGCACAGTTAAAGGGACAAAGCAGATGTGCCAGTTCCTTTGGCATTAGTGCTCTGCAGGAAGCCTTCTGCTTGGGAGTCTGAAGACAAACAGTTCCAAAGGACTGATCCACTGGAGCGCTTTCCAGAGGATTGGACCCTTAGATTTTCATGTAATGATACCACACATGCCCATCATTCACAAATATGGATCTTTTGTATCTAATTTGAAAACAGTCATTTGGCCCAGGGACACCGGGCACATTTTAATTTGTTCCACATTAGAGTCTTCCAGGAACATGAGTCCGTAGATTTGTTCCAAGACTGAAGTTATTTGTCAGGCGCCTGCTGTTGACAAGACAGGAGGAAGTGTGAAGTAGACGAGACCCTTTGTGCCCTCGAGGGATAATGAAGCCTCGTACATGTTACCATGAGTAAAGGGAAGTCATTGGCAAGATTGGCAGAACACTGGCGTGATGGAGTTGTGGGATGAAGGCTTACTTTCCTCTGGAGGAGGGTCCTTACTGCAGGACCTTAGAGACTGACATCTCAACTGAAAGGTGGCTTCCCACACCAGAGTAAAGGAGAGCAGGATCATTTGGTGTTTTACATGAAAGGCTGTGTACTGCTCATCACTCAATAGACATTCTCCGGATGTTGTCCGGGTGTGACTGACTGACTGCACAGCTGATGATGGTTATAATGAAATCTCATTCAATGCCAAAAAGTTTCTGGAAATTAAACACTAAATATCCCCACCCTCTTTTTTATTCTATTGAAGAAATCCCTTTTACAACTCCAGATTCTGAGATACCTACAGTGGTTATTTAAAAAATCTGGAATGTATCTTCATCTCCCTTCACAGTGAAAATGACTCAGATAAAAGACAGATTACCAAAGAGTTCAATTTCCAGGTGCTAGAGATGATGTGCTGAGCTCTGGGAAACATGGAAAAGAACCCTGTTCCCTGGGGCTGGTCCAGACTCGCTTTCTAACTCCTGGTGTTTATTAGCCTCTGCCTTGTACCATCAGTCCAGGGATTGGAACTTTGTCTCAAAGCAGACAAAGTGTCTACATGAAGTCTTAGTAAGAATCCTATGTGTGCAAAGCTATCTTACCCAATGTAATTTTTTATATGTAATATTTAGTGTGTGTATTTAGACTCTTCAAGTTGTATTCCAATCTGTGTGTATTCTGTGTATTATTATGACCTAATTAATAACCACCATCATTGTCTATCCTATTCACAAGGATATTACCAGTTTGGGGTTGTCTTGTGCAGATTTAGCAATGATTTAAGTATTTTAAAAGAAATTTTCAGAACGTTTGGTGTTTTTCTCTTTATATTGTTTGAATTTTGTTTTCCATCTATAACTGAAATAGCTAATGATGGAGGATCAATTCAAGCAGCCATTTGTGCCTCGTCAAAACTGAAAAGAACGCGGGCCAAAAGCACAAGGATTTTATTGCTGTTCCTGTCGTTTGTTTTTTTTTTTATGTCTTGCCGTATCACGCAGGCCGCTCCGGCTTCTCAAGTTCTGGGATTGTAGCATGTCTTAAATAGAAGTCTTTTGGATAAGAAGGGGAAGGCGGGTAAAAATTTTCTGGCAGGGGGGAAGGGTGAAAATACTTGTTTCTGCATTTCTGCTACTTAAACTCCTAGAATTTGAAGACAGTTAACCTGAACCATTATTTCCAGTCAGCCTGTAAGATTTACGAGCTTGCATCCAATTCCATTTTTTACAGACATTTCCTTTTAAAAGGAAATTTATTTTTTATTTACATTTATTTACATTTTTGAGTCACATGTGAGTGTGTGTCACATGTGAGTGTGTGTCACATGTAGTGCCTTGAGGCCAGAAGAAAGGTCACGTCCCCTGGAGCTAGAGCTGCAGGCAGTTGTGAGCTGCCTGATGTGGGTGTTGGGAACTGAACTCAGGTCCTCCGGCAGAGCAGCGAGTGCTCCTGACTGCTGAGCCGTCTCTCCAGCCCCCACTTTCCAGCCATTCCTTAGGCACCCCCTAACATATGCACAGGTGCACAGACACACACAGTTCTGTCCTGACAGCCGAGGCTCTCGATTAACATTCAGTCTGATATCTGCTGACTGAACTCTCACCGCGTGATGACATCAAGGTGAGCAAAAATAGAATTTCTAGTAAGATCTTTCCCTCCAGCTGTGCTGTCAAGGTTCAAAGACTGAAAATGGTCCTTCAGAAAAACAGATGCCACTAAACTACAGCAATTGAATCTATAAAGTCCAAGGAATGTATGGGGATTCCATTTAAATTCCGTCCTGTCAAACCTCGCCAGGCTCCCCGTCTTGGAAGGTTTTCCAGGAGCTTGCTGCTTCATGTCTTAAAGGAGTGACATTTCGCCTGTATTCTTTCCTTGGAACAGGACAGCTGGGAGGTGGTGGAAGGACTGAGGGGCGAGATGACGTACACCCAGGAGCCACCCGTGCAGAAAGGATTTTTGCTGAAAAAGAGGAAGTGGCCCTTAAAAGGCTGGCACAAGGTAAGACATCAGTGTTGGCTGCTCCTTTGTGAGCACACTCTCTAGCCACTCAGTACCAAGTTCTGAGCTCTATGCTCTATTTGAAGTTGGAGACGAGGAGGGATGTTAGCGTGTACATCTTGCTAAATTCTGTTTGCTTCCCCACAGAGATTCTTCTACCTGGACAAAGGAATCTTGAAATACGCCAAGAGCCAAACTGATGTAAGTCTTCTTCTTGGCCCAGCATGCTGTTGCAGAAGTGTGCAGGGGTGCTTGAGGTCAGCCCAGAGCTGCAGTGCTCTGTGGGTAATAGTTTTTCCAGGTTGCACAAAGCCCCCTCTCCACATACTGTCTTAGCTCTGGATCTAGGTGGGCTCCGTTCACCACCAGGAGAAGAGGCAGGGTACCATAGTCGGTATCATAGGCCTGCTCTGGTTTTAGCTAATTACAGGAACAGTGCATGTGACAAGTGTCCTTCCCACTTACGGTGACTGAGAGGCTTGATGGAGAATGTCGTGGTTAAGGTGGATGACTTCTTGGAGTTAACCCTAAGAGTTTGTCCTGGAGGGTCTGAGTGACCAGCAGGCCTGCCTCATAGGATGCTTAGCTCCTCCTTCCCTGTCCTTCTGGTCCTCCTTGGTTTCTTGTCTGTACCCTTCCTTTTGAGTCACTTATGAATGAACTTAGACAACAGACACTAATTCAGGGGAAGGGAATGGCTCTTGGATTGCCTTGGAGACGGCTCATGGGGTTTTCTCTTCACTCCCGGGCATCCCAACTATGAAAACTCATTAGTTAGTCTTCTGTCCTTCAGCCTCCTCTTTGGTGAAGTAAGGCCAGTGCTTCTCCCTTACAGAGAGAATACCGCACCTGTGCAGTTCTTAACTGGGTCCTGCCTACATGGAGGGCTCTGTCAGTCACGGTGTCTAGGTTTACCATTGGTGGATGTACAAGATGAGGTGGGAGGGGACCAGGGAGGCTGTGACAACCACCTCGACCAGTGTGACTCTCAAATAGCCCTCTCCCTGCTCCTGCAGATTGAGAGAGAGAAGCTGCATGGCTGCATTGATGTGGGGCTTTCTGTGATGTCGGTGAAGAAGTCGTCTAAGTGTATCGACCTTGACACCGAGGAGCACATCTACCACCTGAAGGTGAGGCCTCAGCCAGGGCCGGCTACTACCATGCCGCTGCCACCAGGGCTTGTGTTGGTTGTGGAGTTGTCTGAGGCAGAGTCTTGCTGTCTTGCCCACACTGGCTTCAAATTCTTGGGCTCCAGTAGTCTCCAGCTTCAGCTTCCTGGGTAGCCGAGTCTAGGCACCACTCTCCCACCTTGGCTGTGTAGAGGGCGTTCTGTGGCCATGGGATTGCCCACTACCACACTGCTGGTAATGACTTCAGGACATCTATTCACCATGTGGGCAGTCTTCATCACTAAAGTGTCCCTAAGGGGTACTATTGATGTTAGGATGGGCCAGCTTTTCCCTCGGTTGTACAGAACTGTCTCTCATACTGCTTGAAGAGTTAATGTCCTTATCACCATTCCCCAAATGTCACCACCCCTCCCCAGTGACAGAAATCAATAGCAAAAGCACCTTCATGTGCCCCTTCCCCCAGGCTGTGTGTCTTTAGTATATATAGAACTTCTACCCTAAAGTTTGTTCCCTGAAGTATAACATTTACTGTGTGCAGACCTGACTTACAGCGTTAGTCAGTTTTATAGACTTCGTTAAAATCCTCATATTGTAGTGAAATGTCAATTTTTCACCTAAAATAGGAGTTTGCAAATCTTACATTCTCAAAGCTTCTTACCCACTTGTCTTTCTCCTGAAGGTGGATATCGTCATAAAAGCATGGCGCTTGAGGCCCAGGGCAACATCAGTTCTTTTGTGATTGCTTGCTAGCTGTTAAACTTTGACCAGTCATCTAATTCTCGAAAAATCTTGGGGTTTTGTTAGCTTACCAAAAGAAAGAAAAAGAATTAAAAAAAAAAAAGAGTAATTCCAATGCTCATTTGCAGGGCTATATGTGTAAGATTTATAAGGTTTGCCATAATTCCTTGGGGGTGGGGGTCAGTAAGTTTAGTGAGCTTAATTACTGTTTATAATTATTAGGCAGTGTCTGGATGTTGGAGATAAATTGAGAATTGCTTAGTCAGGTTGCTTGATGTTTGGGGAATGGGGCTGAGGGTTGGGAAAACAGAGGTTCTCACCTGTCCCTGTCCCTTTCTGGAGTGTAGGTCCCCCATCTGTCCCCTAACCTAACCTTCCATTCTGGGTTAGTTCGGTGTATAAAGCAGTTCCACTGACACTATGGCTGATGATCCTTTGCTGTGAGACTGTCCAGGTGTTATGGTTAAGCCTTTACCACTGGACACCAGTGGAGTCTCTTCTCTAGTGGTAACAACCCACACTTGTCTCCAAATATTTCCAAGTGTCTCCTGAAAGAGAAAAATCTCCCTAGTGAAATAACTATGGCAAAATAAAGGAGGGGGAACCTCTAATTATGTAAGAAAATTATATAAAAAATATTTAAGAGAATATACTGCTCCCCTGCCAGCTGTCAGTGGTTAACCTCTCTGGAAGAGCTGACACTGTTTTCCTGTATTGGTCCTGTGATTCTTTATTCTGTGTTTTCACAATCCTTGCTTATCTGCAGTTCTAGTTAGCAGAATGAAGTGATCACTCATGTCTACTTTTTAAAGACCTAGAATGAGATGCACTGGACTTGATAGCATGAGACAGAGTGATTCTCTGTGATTCACTGTAAGTTTTGCTTGGTTTCTTGCTCATCCTGAGTATCAGCTCTGACTTGTAGTGTAGGCCTGTTGATAGCTGTGGTTTCCCTACCCCTTCTTTATCCCCAATTCCCACCCCTGTTCCCCCCACCCACCCACCTCCACCCCCCTGCCACAAGATCTCGATGTGTAGCCCAGGCTGGCCTTGAACTCACAGACCTCTTGAGTGCTGAGATTGAAGGCATGCACCATCACACCTGGCTTGGTTCTCTTATTTTATACCTGAGAAGTCTGGACAGGAGAGCAGTTAAGAAACCAGCCAGCCACAGTCCTGGAATGACTTCAGGGCCTGTGATAGACCCGTGGTTAGTTATTTAATACAGTGCCTTGTTCCTCTCCTTGTTTAACCAATAAAAGATGAGTCAAGATGAACGCTTTGGGCGCTGGCTTTTCAGGGCTTTTGGGAGTAGATCAGTGCAAGGATGACACAGATTCTTATGAAATTCCTCTTAACGACATCTGGGGAATGAAATCCATTCAGGGGCTCACAGTGCCGAGGAGACAAATAGATGTGTGTCTGTCTGTGCTGTGGCTTCCTGCAGACACGTGCTAAGGGGGAGCCTCCATCTCCAGGTACCTCTAATTGACAGAGTCAGATTCAGCGTGTCTCTGCTGCCGCCGCTGTCCATCTGCACAACCTCCTTCCCAGCCACAGCCTGAGTCAGGATCGCCACAGTGCTGGCCTGGCAGGCCATTGACCTATGGGACATCTTTTTTATTATTTAAATTACGACTTTATGAGTCTATATCCTAACATCTAAGTAGCACTTTGAAATTATGAATATCTCTCATAACACAAAAATATTGACTTAAGAAATGTCTGTATATAAAAGTGGTTGCACACCGGGTGGTGGTGGCGCACACCTTTAATCCCAGCACTCGGGAGGCAGAGGCAGGCGGATCTCTGTGAGTTCAAGGCCAGCCTGGTCTACAGAGTGAGATCCAGGACAGGCTCCAAAGCTACACAGAGAAACCCTGTCTCGAAAAACAAACAAACAAACAAACAAACAAATAAATAAATGTGGTTGCTACAGTCCTGTTAACACTTTTATGAGCATTTGAACTGTTTCTTAATAAAAAATTATTATAGCAGGCATGGTGTTAGGCCTGTAATCCTAGCATTCAGGTAGTTAATACAGAAGGATTTTTCCTAAGTTCAAGTCCAGCCTGGGCTATGTGTTAAGTCTGAGGCCAGCCTTGGCTACATAGTGAGTTTGAAGCCAATCTGAGCTATATAGCAATACACTGTCTCAAAAATCTTTCTTAAATAAAAATTACTAATTATAAGCATTTTCCCTGGAAAGTAGAAATTCACAAT
This sequence comes from Peromyscus eremicus, assembly GCF_949786415.1. Taxonomy (NCBI): domain Eukaryota; kingdom Metazoa; phylum Chordata; class Mammalia; order Rodentia; family Cricetidae; genus Peromyscus; species Peromyscus eremicus. The sequence goes on along the minus strand of NC_081418.1, from coordinate 66,236,699 downwards.
TCCTCATTTATGGAGAGAGTGGATAAACTTGTGTATAATAACAATCACGGCAATGCAATGCTTTGTTGGATATTTTTCTTTTTGCTGCAAGAGACAAAAATGGTCTTTTGGTTAACGCTCACATATGTTAACAGCTACTTCTAGCCATGCATCTTTTGTCAGGGTAAGATGAACACAGACCAGTGCTTCAGGCTACTGCATTCCAGTTCAGACCGATTGCACAGTCTGAGCTACAAGCATTTAAATGAAGAACAGAATTGATACAGATGTGGGCAAGGCTCAGGCTTGAGAACTTGGATTTGTCTTAAGAGACAAATGTGAGTTTTAGTTTATTTGTTTTTTAATAAAACTGGCCCCCTTTGCATTCTTAGAAGTTGCATGGCAGTTAGGATATCTCAAAGGAAACACGAATGTGTATTCTATGAAGACACCGCTTCCTCAGATATTCTCCGAAACCACATAAATGTAAACCAAGGCAGTAAATGCGATTTCTTCTTCTTCATGTGTGCGAGCTCAAAAGGAGCAGGCCAGGAGTGGCCTCATGTTGATGAATAATCGATCCTTTTAGCAAGTGGCTCTCAATTTAACTTCACCCTGTAGGTGAAGTCAGACGATGTCTTTGACGAGTGGGTATCCAAGCTCCGGCACCACAGAATGTACCGGCAGAACGAGATCGCCATGTTTCCTCGGGACGTCAGTCACTTTTTCCCAGGGCCCACTGTCACAGATTCCGCCCCAGGAGTGTTCGAGGCCATTTCCAGTAGGAAGGTAATGATTATGAGTCTGGGAACAGAGAGGCCCATTCTGGGAGTGAGTCTGTGGGTGGAGCAGGGTACGTGGGGGTGGTATTTAGTTAGTCTCTTGACCAGTGAGTCTGACCCAGGATGTAACTAGCATGGAGTAAGGTAGGGAGCTCAGGCAAGGAGATTCCTGGCATCTCGGGCTTCCTCTCAGCCACGTTGATGCTGGTTTTCCTACCTGGCTGCTGGATGCAGCTAATTAAGCATGTGTACAGCAGCACGGGACTGCCGACCCTTCCCCAACACATCTTTACTGTGGTATCACCATGTCACAGAAGAAAATAAGGACTGTCACCCAAGGCCATGGAGCACGGTGTGGCTTAGCCGGGGTGATAGAGTCTCTTCTAGGGGAGTTTGCTAGAATGTTCTTCCCAAATCAGCCCGCTATCCTTTCCCTTAGAAGCTGTCCCTGCCACTCTCTGTTTCGATTTCTAACCTGCTCTTGTCATCCATGAGCAGCGCAGCAGTCTGTCAAAGCAGAATTCATTTCAAACGGGAAGCAACCTCTCGTTTTCTTGTGGTGGTGACACACGAGTTCCATTCTGGCTGCAGTCTTCAGAGGACATGGAGAAATGCTCAAAAGGTAGAGCGGTTTGACTCCTGTGTTTCTTTCCGTCATGGTTCTGAAGTGATGCATGCTTGGTATTGCCTTCACGTGCATTTGTGACCCATCTGTATGCCATCCCTTGCTTTGCTAATGAAGATCTCCTCATCATTAGCCAACATGCTCTCCTCACAGAGCTTAGTGTCTTCACCTGGGTGCAGACAGACTTCCTAGTCTAGTCCTGGGATAGATGCATGAATTTCTCCCCAGGGCCATAAATCATATCTGCATTCGTGGGGACTGTCAGTCACTCACAGTCTTTTAAGTGAAAAAAATAACTCTACTGCCCACCCAAGATGAGGAGTCAGTGTCCACTGATTAAGTATAAGTGGCCAGGTGGGAAGCCCACTTAAGCATCCTCCACCTTGGCTGTGCACTAGAATCATGGAGAGAGCTTTGAAAGATTTGATTTGATTTTTAATTATGTATATTTGTGTTGAGGGGAGGGGTATGTGCATGTGAGTGCAGGTACCCACAGAGGCCAGAAGAGGGCATCAGGTCCCCTGGAGCTGGAGTTACCAGTGTTTGTGAGCAGCTCAGTGTGGGTGAAGTTCGTTCCCTTAGAAGAGCAGTATACACTCTTAACCTAACTGCTGAGCCATCTGGACCCTTTAAAGCATGGGGGTGCCCATGCCTATGCCTCTGTCCCAAACGAGCTGTTTAAATTAGTCTGGGGTATGGCTGTAATGACCCTGATCCCAATATTCCTTGAAGGACTCTGACAAGGAGGCAGGATTGGTCACTCCTACACAAAGCAACTCGGTGGTATTTTGTTTTGTAAGTTTTATTTCTTTTTTCCCCTCCAAGACTTATTTTTAAGTGCATTGGTGTTTTGCCTACATGTATGTCTGTATGAGGGAGTCCGTATCCCCTGGAACTGGAGTTACAGACAGTTGTGAGCTGCCATGGGGGTGCTGAGAATTGAACCACAGTCCTGTAGAAGAACAGCCAGTACTCTTAACCGCTGAGCCATCTCCCTGGCCCCAGTATTCTCAACCTTAATCAGCTAAAACTCATCTAGGGAACCAGACTGAGATTTCTAATGGGATAGAGAGTTCAGATTTAATTGTCTAAAGTGAGGCCTGGAGCAAGTGGAATTTAAAATTTTCTAATTAAAAAATTAAGTTGGGAGCTCAGTCATAAAGTATTTGCTATGCAAGCATGAGAATCTGGGTTTAATACCCAGAACCCACAGAGTCATACGTGGTAATGTGTACTTGTAATCCCAGGCTTGGGGAGCTGGAGATATATGGATCTCTGGGTCTAGGTGAGCTTGGACTACTTGTGAAGATTCTGGTCAGTGAGAGACCTTTTCCTGAAAAACAAAGTTGATATAGCTCCTGATGAAGACCAAAGGTTGCCCTTTGGTCTACACACACACACACACACACACACACACACACACACACACACAGAGTTTTTGAAGTGTGTCTTTGTCCTTGATTTTGAGGCACTAGTGGAGAAAGTTCTCAGTGGCAGCCTTCCCTGTGTTACATGAGATGTGGTCCCCACTGAGCATGCCGTCTGCCCCTCCCATAACTTACTAGCTCCACTGACGAGCACTGGCAAAATGGTCCCCAGAGTATTGTTCCTGGGCCAGCATCAGCAGGCTGGCCTGGGCATATTAAAAATGCCAATTCCCAGGCCCAGACAACTTGTATGAATCATAAACTGGGGATAGAGCTTATAATCTGTGGGCTCACAAACATGGCAGGGGATTCTGCATTGGAAGGCTGAGAGCTGCGATGTTGAATCATACGGGTCTGCATGGCTCGGCAGAAACACCATCCACATCCAGTGCACGCTGGCAGCCATCGGTAGAGTGGGCTGTTTCTTGAGTTAGTGACTAGGGTCGTCTAACCGTGTTCTTCTGTCATCTGAGGACCATCTGTAGAGGCTCACTATTGTCCTGAGGCAGGTTGCCAGATACCAGTACAGCTTAGAGCCTATTGCTGCTGGATTAGGGGTGCTGCTGCTGGGGTGTGCGGGTGGCTGCTGTTTTCAGTTGCTGCTGTAGGCCACTGCTGAGCACACTGCATACATCAAATCGTTTACCTCTCAGCACTATGACTACAGGTGTAATTATTCCCATTTCCCCTATGAGAAAACTGAGGTACAGTTCACCAAGTGGATTTAAATCAAGGTGGCCTGGATCCATAACCCTAAACCACTATCATCTATGGCCTTTCCTGTGTGGGGAAATTGTAAAGGGGGAAATCAAACATGGAAATACAGAGCCTGGTCCTCCCTGGTGCTAGTGGACGGTTGTGAACATCTGCCCTCCCTCCCACAGACCTGGCACACTGCCACGCCTATCTGCTGGAAATGAGCCAGCTCTTACAAAGCATGGACGTCCTGCATCGGACATACTCGGCACCAGCCATCAACGCCATCCAGGTTGGCCTGCCTGCCCTTGCGTTCACCTTCTGCCTCACCTTCTGCCTTCCGGTCCTCTCTGGTGCCCTGCATCTGACTAACAGTGGGATGCTGCCCGTCAGGTTGCTTTAGCCAATCTCAGGGGGACGGCTTTCGTCACTTCCCTGCGCGTTTGTCCCGGGGTTTGGGGGGACCTTACTGTCTGTACTCTCTTTCCTGTTTTGAAATGAAGGGTGGAGCTTTTGAAAGTCCCAAAAAGGAAAAGCGCTCGCACAGGAGGTGGAGGTCCAGAGCTATTGGCAAAGACGCCAAAGGAACGCTGCAGGTAACCTTCGCTTGGCCGCCAGGCCTGCTTACCTCACGGCGCCACGCTGCACACCACAGTGAGGGGCCCCTGACTCAAATGGGACAGGAAAGTGAAGGTTCCCGAGTTGGTCTCTTTGCCCTGTGAGGAGCGATGGCTCCTATTACGGAGACCCTCTGGTTACAGGGATAAGGCCGTGAGGATACTAGGGCAGGGGAAATTTCTGAGGGAAAATGGCCTGCCCCTGTTGTGAGGATTTGGGGTCTTTCCTTCCTTAACATCTAGCTTGTCTGTGATACTCCCTGCTCTTGTGTGTGCCTTGCCTGGCGGCGGCTGCCTCTCTTGCTCTCATGCCTTGGAGTGGGCCTATCTTCTCCTAGAGTCCACAGGCCTGAGCCTCTGTCCTGCAGGCCCTTCTGCCATTTTTCTTCAAACTCTCCGCGCCCCATCCAGGACTGAACTTGGATGCTTTCAGAGTAAAGAACATTGCACGTGCAAATGTGAGCCGAGGGTTTGTTTTCCAGAGGCTCCAGGTGCAAGTAAACAAAAATCATCTGGGAACAGATTTGCTCTGACAGCCTAGTTATGTGGTGACGTTCGTTGTCATTTCACCCATGACTCTAAAGCTGTCATCATGTCTGAGGCAGCATGGGATTTCCTGCCCATTTGAAGTTCATATGATGCAAGTGGCCGTGGGGAGCACCGTCCTAGGTTTTTATTTTTTTCATTTTTCTTCAAAGTTATCCCTCGGTGGGAAGAGGCACCCCTCAGATGCCTCCTTAGTCGGTTCCAGTCATGAAGGCCCTAGTCTGAATAGAACCCTCCCTTTTCTGTCATTTAGGTCCCTAAACCTTTTTCTGGCCCAGTGAGACTACACTCTTCCAATCCTAATTTGTCAACACTGGACCTGGGTGAGGAGAAGTGTTACTCAGATGGTTCTGAAGCCTCATCCGAGTTCTCCAAGATGCAAGAGGACCTGTGCCACGTTGCCCATAAAGGTAAATGAGGTTTCCTTCTTCCCAACATATTGGATGGAAATGTCTGTCAACACAAAACTACAGCTATCATCTTTAAGGGGATAATAGATAGTTTATTCTGGAACCAATTTTGAGTGACCATGGCCCAGGAACACAGATCTAGGTTACCCCAATTCCCTGGTTCCAAAGTAGAAGCAGTTTAATGAAGTCTTATAGTTTTACAGAACAAGAAAGTCATAAATCAAGGCATGTTTAAAATACATCAGAGGATACCCCAGAGAGGTGGTAACACAGATTGAGGAAACTTTTCCATCTGCCCAAGATGCTCTCTGATGACATTCTTAGCTTGTGGATTGGTGGAAACCTGTGATCTTTTAAGTTAATGGATTCTAAAAGGTTTTTGTTTGTTTGTTTGTTTGTTTTTAATCTATTAGTAACAAGATGTTAGTTTTGACACAAAGATTAGCAGGAAATGTTTGCGAGGGCTAGAGTTATCCGAAGATAGGGCACTTTGCCTCTGGATCGGCAGCATTCCAGTCTCTCCATAACACTGCATTTCTAAGCAGTCAGTCCATCTCTGCAGACACAGCTTCCTCTCGGGAGTTCTCGCTTACATGTCCAGTGCATGACTGAATCTGGGGAGTCCTTACAGAAGCTGTCTCCGCTGGTTCATTTCCTGCTCCAATAAGGCTTTCGTAAGCCTCACCTTTATTTATTTCTTTGGTAGTGTAGACGTTGTCGCAAAGATTTTCTTTTGACCTCTTGGAAAAGACAGGGAGGGTTTGGGATCTAGCTAACACAACCCAAGGATTCAGCCAACTGAAGACTGAAAATGTTTTTCAAGGTTGCATCTGTTTTGAGCACAGGCTTTTGTCATTGTCCTTAGCCCCTAAACAACACAGGACAGCAACTGTACACCGGTTCTTACATGTACAGGTACTTACGCATGGAAAGATGATTTAGCACATATTAGAGAATACGACACGGCAGGCCCACCATACTTTACAATCGGAGCGTTCTTATGCTGGTGGTGGGATATAAATTGGTACTTCAGGGATGAATATGGCATTTATTCCACCTATTTTCAACCCCTACTGAACAGTTCCTCTTTGAAGAATCCATTTGTAGGAATTAACTAAAATGTATCCATGTAAAGATACCCACTCTAGCATTATTTCTCATATCAAAACTTAGAAATACGTGTTTGACGTTGTTAGCCATCACAGAAATACAAATGGTGCTGCGTGGAGGCCTCACTGCGCACTGTCCAAAGGGAGGTCTCTTAATGGAGTCATGACTCTCTGGAACCGGATCTCTCATCCGTGACTGGTGACCGCGGAAGATGGATTCTGGAGAGTGGCCTGGCAGTGTTGGAAAAAAAACTAAACGTGTACCTTCCGTAAAACCCAATACCAGTGCTCCTGAGCGTTTAGCCCAGAGGAGTGAAAACAGTTATGGAGGACAACTAGGCACAGATGTTTAGGGCGGACCTGGGTTGTGGCTCAGTGGTAGAGCCTCCATGTTAGCATCACAAAACCAAAATATTAGGAGCAGATTTATTTGTATTGGCCAAACACTAGAAACATTTCAATGTCCTTCTACAGATGAACAGTTAAATAAACAGTGGTATCCATGCAGTGTAATACTACTCAGCAATAAATTGGACATGGATAGATACAGCTACCGAGATAGATATCTGTTCAAGGGCATTAGCGGAATGAAAACAGCTGATTTCTAAAGTTTACAGCCTCTGTGGCTTCACTTTGCAGATGGTATAAAATGAAAGAAGAAATTAGTAGGTGCAGAGTTTAGGGACTGGGTGGGGCAGTGAGGAGTATGGATGTAATTTTAAAGGGACCTTTGTGGTGATGGGCACTTTTGCATTTGATCAAGGCAGTGGTTTTAGGAATTTGCCAATGTGATAAGGTCACACTGACCCAGAGCCATACACATATGTACAGCTGAGTGCATGTAAGTCTGAAGAAATCTGAGCACACTCCATTACCCTAACATCCCCGTCCTGGGTTTATGTTGTACTGTGGTTAACAAGTAAAATGTTACCATGAGGAAGAACTGGGTGCAGGACACAGGGCACTTCCATACTGCTTGTCAATTCCTTCGAGTCCATAACAGTTTCAAAGTAAAAATTATAAATAACCATGATTGGGGCTGTGTATGACTGGGTGAGTAGAGTGCCTGGCTGGAAATAATCTAAGTGTCCGACGATGAGAGGGCATTGAACTTTTTAATGTAACACAATAGCACCTCGCACTGAGCTCTGGCTGTGCTCTCCGGTGTTTGCTGAGTGCTTTAGATGCACCATTTCATTTCGTTCTAGCAGAAACATGGGTGGGGAATGAAGTCTTCACTGCCTGCATGGAAACCGAGGGTAGCAAAACTATCCAAGGGTCACATGACAGCAAGCCTGAGGCTGAATTACAGCCTGGTCCAGGCCAGTGTGCACTCTTCATCCGTACAGATGGGAGGCCAAATGTTTTAAAAAAAAAAAAAAAAAAGTCTCCAATATCTAGTTACAAAGTTATTAAAGTTACAAAACAGTATGTACAAAAAAAAGTATGATGTCATTTTTTAGAAATAACAAATATTTCTGGCGTATATAAGTATATTTAAATATCTAGGATGTGCAGAGCATTATTTTATTTGCAGAAACTGCAGCTCTGAGTGCCGGCTAGCTCCCTCTGCTAATGTTTCTCTTCAGCCTCCATATACTGACTGTTACTGTTCAAGTGAAATGGATTAAGACACTTCAAGCGGCATTCCCACTAGGGCTGCCTTCCTCTTCTTGCTGCAGACTTCTTCTTTCGCTTCATATCATTGATTCCCGCAGAGAATACTCCCCCGTGTGTGTGTGTGTGTGTGTGTGTGTGTGTGTGTGTGTGTGTGTGTAAAGAAATATTATATAATTTTTCTTTCTCTCACCTGACACATCTCAAATCCATTTGGTTGTGAGATTGGTGATAAGGCAACCATATCGTGCTTGGAACAGACTCCTCCCTCAGCCTCCTCTCATGCTTGGGACAGACTCCTCCCTCAGCCTCCTCTGCTAGCCACCATGTGCTCCTCTCAGTGGCCAGCAGGACTGCTGTCCCATGTCTGTGAGAGCTGAGGTGTTGCCTGGCCCTTCCTTCCCGGCTCTTCAAGTGCCTCATGGACATTCTTTAGAAGGTCCTTGCCATGAGGACGTTCTAGGATTTGTGGGCGTAGGCCTCTTTAAAACACTGTTACCTTTTAATAACATCAACTGCCTATTGAAAGCTGAGGAGACGTGCCCTTCTCCCACAGGGAGACGTCTGGGTTTTACCTACACTGTTGAAACAGCTTGTCAGCAGGGTAGAGGTTGCCATCCATCCTGAGTGTGTCCATCGATCCTGGCTCCCTGCACTGGTCCCCCCTCCTTGCAGGTCTGTAATCCCCACTCCCCCGCCCCCCACCACACACACCAGCTGTGCTGTTGGGTCTTTGTGAACGCAGGAGGCTGTAGAGTTGCCGTTTATATCACTCATGTCCCTGAGGTCCAGGTTAGTGCTCTAGGAACAGGCCAGGTGCACTGTTCAGCCACAGCCAGTCCCCTGGGTTTACAGGAGCCCGGCCAGCTCTTCTCCCTTGCTGTGGCGTTCATTTCTGCTTGCATCTGTTCAAGCTCCTTCTCGCTCTTCGGCACCACTAGAGGGGCCTCATGGAACAAAGACCGTGCACAGGTTTGCCCTGAGCCCTAGAACCCCGTGTCCTTTCGCACATCTGTGTATTCAGACTCAGCCGTGCCTTTCTCCCTGCGAGGGTCTTGTTTTGTTACAGACCCTGCCTGTTGTCCTGTGGCTGCAGCAGGGCTCTCCTGACTGTGGTTTTGATGCAGCTGGATTAAAGTTGAGGATTCATGTCATATAACATGCGGACCATTGAACGTGGCACAAAACGTCTGAATTATGCTTTTGTAGATCACAGGAGAGGCAGCAGAGAACCAGCCCAGCTGTAAGAGTTCCTCTGTACATTCATTTTTAGGCATGCATTGAACTCGCCATGGCTCGTATTTCCGGCTTTGTGTATGTCAACACTCATATAGGCAAATGGGATGGAATACACTGACTCTTAAAGTCACAGTTTTTGTTGCATACATTAGCTTTTACGTTTCCCAAAATGTATTTTATGGGATTCTTTTTTTTTAAAGATTTATTTATTACATATACAGCATATATGACTGAAGGCCAGAAGAGGGCACCAGATCTCATTACAGATGGTTGTGAGCCACCATGTGGTTGCTGGGAATTGAACTCAGGACCTCTGGAAGAGCAGTCAGTGCTCTTAACCTCTGAGCCATCTCTCCAGCCCCTTTATGGGATTCTTAATTCACAGGATGGGTAAAAGTCAAAACAAATTTTGTGATTAAAAACACCTGGAAAATGCTGCTGGGTGTGGCTGGTTTTGGTTTTACATGTGGAACTGTAGGTAGGGACATCTCCAAAACAGGCCTGCTGCATTCAGGAAACCTGTGAGTTTTGTTAAGCTTTGATTTTCAGTGTTATTTGTGAAATCCTCCATTGACCCATGGCCATCTGGTGGGGAGCATGTCAGCAGACAGGCAGGCGTGGCACTGGAGCAGTAGCTGAGAGCTTGACATCTTATCCACTATCACCCAGCAGAGAGCAGTACTTGCCACCCCCAGGGACAGGCCACACCCCCTCCAACAAGGCCACACCTCCTAATCTTTCTTAACAGTCCACTAACTGGGGACCAGGCTTTCAACTATATGAGCCATTCTCATTCTAACCACCACAGAAGGAGTCATCTACTTTCTGGCATGGAAGAGAAACAGACGTCCTGGTGTCCTATTGATGAGAGAAATCCTCAGTTAGAGATGTGAAAACTCAGATGAGAACAAAGTCCACCTCTATATTCCTTTGTGCCTGGAGTGTTTTCTAGTGTTAAATTGGAATTGAACGGTCACTTTCTCAATTGTTTTGAGCTATGGAAACCTTGAAGGAAAAGCCACATCTGTTGCAGCGATACCAAAGATTTTCATAACCTGAGGGAAGGGCGGTCCGTGCATTGTTCACAGTTAGAGTTCACTGTACGTGTGTTGAGCAGTTGGGTTCATGTACATGCTCAGCAAAAAGTAGGGTCATTTAGCCAAACTCACTAATGTATCTAAATCAGTTCAGATGGAATACCAATTAGAAAATATTTTACAGCTATGAGCATCATGGAAGAGTTGAAACTTAAGAGAGTCAGATTAAAGGTCACCAAATCATCCCAGATCACCTAACATCCAGATAGGAATGTTAGTCTTCTGAAGGTTAATTCACATGGTTTCCGTTAAAAGGAAAGAAGGGCTGGAGAGATGGCCCAGTGGTGAAGAGCGCTGACCACATTCAGATCCCAGCACCATACAAACGCTGGGCGTGGTCTCAAGTCACCCCAGCACAGAGGCGGGCAGAGACAGGAGGCTCTCTGGGCCTGCCAGCCTACCTGGTGGGAAAGTCCCCAGCGGACAAAACAAAACCTCAGACTCCAGGTCCATTGAGAGACCCTGCCCTTGCACACAACCCCCCCAAAAGTCCAAGGCATAAAAGGATACTTCCTTGAGCATGCACGTGCTCTCTGACTGTCTCTGTCTCTCTCTCACACTCTATACACACACACACACACACACACACACACACACACACACACACACACACAAAAGTGAAAGGAAGGGAGGAAGGAGATACGGAATCATACTGTATTGGGTCTTGTGTTCTCCTGTGCTTTCTCACTGTTTCCTTAAAGCACGGCGAGATGCCAGCATTTCCCACATATTCAGTCCATTTAGGTTTGGAAACTGATTCCTGCGAAGTCTAAACCATAGCTAAGCATCAGGGACTGACTACCTTACTACACAGTTTCTTCCCTCTGTACCACACAGTACTGGTGCTGTTGATAACTCTGGTCTCTCCTGAAGTTAAGAAACTGCTACGTAGGGAGCACGGGCAGAAGGAGAGCTCCAGCTCAGGATCCACGTATGGCTTCCCAGTCTCAGAGCTTCTCCAACCTGATGCCGTCATGGGAGCCTGAAGCAAGGGGCAAGGGAGGGCCAAGAGTCAACTGGGTAAAACCTACAGTGTCCATTCTGCAGCTGGAGCTGAAGGGTTCTGACAGCCAAAAGCTTCTGGGGGTCAGGTATGGATGGCAGTGCTTACCTGTAATCCCAGGGCTTGGGAGGATGAGGCAGGAGGACTGTGGGCTTGAGACCAACCAGGCAAGATCCTGAATCTCTCTCTCCCCAAGAGAGCCCAACCCGTGTCCCACTGTCCCAGTCCAGCGAGGCTGAGGGCAGGACAGTGAGATTTTTAAAGCAGGTTCTGTGACTGCCTTCTGATGGTTGACTTCCCCGTGAAGACCAGCAGCCGTGTGGACAGTGTGAAGAGACCCAGGCAAGCATCGCATAGCTGCAGCAGGTCTCCGAGCACTGTGACTGCCGCAGGAGGCAGGCGGGGCTGGAGTAGCATGGGCTAAAGATCATCCGGCAGAGGGAGTGCTGCCTGGAGAGGGTGGGCCATCCTCTGGGGTGGGTGGCTTGGATGACTTTTGAGGTTCTCTATAGCTCTGTGCATCTCAGACTTTTTTTTTGTTTATGATAATGTATCCAAAGGTGCAATACACTCATTTAGATATCTTTTTAAGGTTTTTAGTCACCAATAAAAATTTTGGATGACATTAGAAATAAGAAGACACTCCTGACACAGGAAATGCCTCTAACCTGTGGGAGCCATTGTCACTGTCTTAGTCACGGCCTCTATTGCTGCAGTGAAACACCATGACCAAAAGGGAGTTGAGGGGGAAAGGATGTCTTTGGCTTACACTTCCACAGCACTATTAATCACTGAAGGAAGTCAGGACAGGAACTCAAACAGGGCAGGAACTGGGAGTCAGGAGCTGATGCAGAGGCCATGGAGGGGTGCTGCTTACTGACTTGCTCCTCATGACTTACTCAGCCCGCTTTCTTATAGCACCCAGGACCGCCAGCCAAGGGGTGGCCCTACCCACTATGGGCTGGGCCCTCCCCCATCAATCACTAATTAAGAAAATGCCCCATAGCCAGATCGTATGGAGGCATTTTCTTAATTGAGGTTCCCTCCTTTTAAATAGCTCTAGCTTGTGTCAGGTTGACATAGACGAGGCAGCGCAGTCTCTAACAGTGTAATTGCCATCTCCTGGGAGCAGCATCTAGCCACTGCTGGGAGGGATGAATCCTGAGTTGGCCAAGAGTGACAACTTTAATATTCTCTGGGTGGGTCTAAGGCCATTTGAGAAATTCAACCAAGTGTGGTAGAACACTCTGGTAATCCTAACATTTGGGAGCCTGAGGCAGGAGGAACACACATTTGAGGTCAACTTGGGTGACATAGTGAGACCCTGTTTCAACACACACACACACACACACACACACACACACACACATTTAGTTATCATATATGAATTTAGGGGACCTGGTTTTCTAATCCTCTTTTCAGGTGATTGAGGAAGAGTTTTTTTTATCTGACAATGAAATATGACTGTATGGGTTTCTCTCTGTTTATGCCCACTGTGGTCTTAGATAGACATTCCTTCTCCTGAAGATAAGGGAGCTGGCAGCTGCAGAGCCCTTGGCTCTTGCTGGCCGAGCACTCTGTTAGCTAGCTCTGTGGTTGGCCTTCCTGGCTGTGCACTCTGAAACAGAGAAACAGGTAGTGCCCATTCTGTCCTTTAAAAAGCATAACCAGGAATCGTCTAGTCTGGTGGGGAGTCTCTCCTGGCAGCAGAGCATCTGAAAGGCAGAGCCAGCCAGGTGCGTGCTCGTGGTATTTGGAGCAATAAATGTATCCATGGGAAGGAAGAAGCCCCAGGGACCCACTAGGACAGCTGTGGGTGTCCTGGGGAGTGGAGGGGAGATGTCTCACCAGGCATAAAATGCAGTGAGGTCCCTGTGCGGCCTGTTGCCTTCTCCCAAAGCAGCTGCTCTTGGGCTCAGCAAGCTCTGCCCAGTCCTCATTCATCTATTCTCTACCGTATGTGCATTTATTTATAGTCATCCTCCTGATGAGAGCTAAGTATCGCACTGCTCCTACTGCGCAGATGTCAAGAGAATGCAGGCATCACTTTGCCTCTCACGCATCTCTTTCATCATGGTGACTATCATCCTTTCGGTAACATCCATTATGTATTGCATTTGTGCATTAGGTTAAGGACTTGGCCTGCATTGTCTTACTTAATCCTTATTACAGGCTGTAAAGTAAATGCTAGCAGTATCTCCATTAGGGTTCAGGCACATCAGATACTTTCCCAAGGTCATAGAGTGATAATGGGCCCCTCCCTTCTGGCCATAGAAGCAGCACCATAGCTTGTAAGTTCGTGTGTGTGTGTGTGTGTGTGTGTGTGTGTGTGTGTGTGTGTGTGTGTGAGAGAGAGAGAGAGAGAGAGAGAGAGAGAGAGAGAGAGAGAGAGAGAGAGAGAGAGAGAGAGAGCGCAAATTGCTTGTTTGCATTAGGATATTATGAGGATTCTCTGGATCTATCACTAAGTGTCCTGGATGGCACAATCTTCCTTCTTGCTGATAAATGAGGGAAGCAAGTCAGCAGTGAGTATTTGGTTTCTGTTATTGAATAGGCCATTCTTGGATAACAATACCTCTGGAAATGCAAGCCTGTGAAATTTAATAAAATACCGGGTCACTGGAGAAGCCTGTCTCAGTCCCTTCCTTCTTGCCCTCCTGTGACAAACTGTAATGGAAGAAAATGGAAAGACAATATCTAGTTGGTCTCGGTGATCAGTACTTTAGGTAGCCGTTCCGTTATCCTTAGGAAGTTACTTAGATCCTGTGTGATCAGAACCTAAAAGATATTTTGTCATACCTGTTCCTGTCTTCTTCTTCTTCTTCTTCTTCTTCTTCTTCTTCTTCTTCTTCTTCTTCTTCTTCTTCTTCTTCTTCTTCTTCTTCTTCTTCTCCTTTTCTCCTCTCTCTCTCTCTCTCTCTCTCTCTCTCTCTCTGTGTGTGTGTGTGTGTGTGTGTACCTCTGGTGTCAGTCCTCACTTCTACTGTTTGAGAGCGGGTTTCCTTGCTGTCCCCTGCTGTGCATGCCCCTGCAGCTGAGCTTCTGGGGATACTCCTGTTCCCACTCCCATCTCACTGATGCACACTGGGATTGCAGAGTCCAGTGCTGCACCGGGCTCTCTGTGAGTCCTGGGGACTCGAACTCAGGTCCTTGGGCTTGCACAGCAAGCGCTTTACCCACGGAGGCATCTCCACAGCTCCCAGCTCTTTTTGAAAGCTCCAGTTTGGGCATTTAAGTGATTACTGGTTCTAGGTTCTCACTGAATCTGAAAGCTCCCCAAAGTGAGCAGAGAGGCTGAACGCCAAAATCGGAGGTGGGGGACTCTAGTGCAGCCAGAAGAAACTCGGAACAAGTGGGGCGACGCCTCATTTTGAATCATTTTGACCTTAACAGAAAAGCTGCAAGTGTAGAACAAAGGACTCCCATAAACCCTCCGCCCAGACTGTCCTTTTTTCTTTTTTTAAGTTTCTACAGTTCTTTCTCCCCAGCTCTTTCTACACACACACTGAAATTTATTTTGCTTAAATTTTGGAGAAAAGGATTCCTGTGTCATTATGCCATTCTTTGAGGCTTTATATACTGGGCACAGTGCAGTTTTCTAACACAGGGCCTGTCACTGGGAAATGACACTTTGGTCTCCCATTCGTGATGTCAGCTTCTAAAAAAATGTCTTTCAATGTTGTTCTCCCATTGGGTGCAGGATGTGGCCCCTGAGCATGCACGGTGTTTCATTGTCTTGTTTCTTCAGCACAGTTTAGTTGGGGGCAGTTTTTTTTATAGAGTTGACACCTTACTGTCTTTGAAGAGTTCAGGCCAATTTTTAAAAACAGATGTTTGGTTGTCTGTGGTTCCCTTGTGATTAAATCCAAGATTGCCTGTCCCTGACTGGCCTTCAGCATAGTGTGACTTTTCCAAGGCACTGTAGTAGAGGTACCCAGCGTTTGCTGGACGCTCACTGGTGGTTGATTTTGACCACCTGGTTGAGTTATGGTCTCATTTTTCTGATGTAGTGGTAGCATATTTCCCTTATATCCACCAATATAACCATCTCTAGCCTTTAAGGACATAAATACTGGTGGTATTAAACCTCTAAGTCATAAAATCGTGGAGTGCCTTAGCAGGCACAGGCCCTAGCATTGACAAGTGTATGTAAATGTTAATAGATTATATTTTTCCAAGTAGTTTTAAGTCCACAGCAAAATTGAGCCACACAGTCTCCCCGGGTGCCCCTTGCTACCTACAGAGGCCTCTCCCGCTCTCAGCATCCCACACAGGATTAGGGAAGGTTAAACTGAAGAACCTATGTTGCTGCATGTTGTCACTGGACCCTGCAGTTTCTGTTAGAGTTTGCTCCCACACATTCAATGTGCTTTTAAAAATCGATGTAGAATGTATATTTACTGAACTCAGAATACTTCGCTAAAGTCTTGTGTGAGAAATACACTTTTCTGCATTTTGTTTTTAATTATGCCTCTTCCTTGTTCCTTCTTGTAATGATTCTATCTTTATAGTCTACTTCGCTTTAAGGTCGGCTTTTAATAGCATATCGACGGAGAGAGACAAGTTGAAGCAGTTGATGGAGCTGGACGCCTCCTCCCCGCCTTCTGCTCAGGTCGTCGGGCTGAAGCATGCTCTGTCGTCTGTAAGTGATGTGTGTCTTTATTCCATCAAAGTCTGCAAATGTGCCTGGGCTTGTGAATTACTAATACTTTCCATTTCCATGACTGCATTGAAAATGGATGATTTTCAGGGTTGAGTTGAATCTCGGGGAGGAAAACCAAACAAATTATCCAAATGATATTCAAGCCTTTCTTCAGACTTAGGCATTCAAAAGAATCCCAAACCATAGTAGCCAGGACTTTCTTGAATGTTCAGTTCTCTGAGTTTGATTTCTTCCAATTTCTCTAAATTTTTCTGTTTCGATCAAACTTTTACTGTATGTTTTTCTGGGAGTCTTGCAGACATTTGTTGGTTAACGCTTACAGAGTTTGACATTTGGGAGATTTTGTGGCTCTGAGACATCATAAGTTTAGATCATCTTAACAAATAACACATGGCAGCAAGAAATTTCCAATTTACACGTTTTCTGTCTCCACTGCAAAGTGCTGATCCTACTTAATGCTCTTCCAAATATGTGAGTGATATTTTATTTGAATAAATAGTATGAGACCTTCAGGTTTTCCTCTCATGGGCACAGAGATGAGTCATGAAGGGATTGTCAGGCAGACCACTGCCATGGCCTCAGGTGAGTTCCAGCTGGCCATTGTCATTCATGATTGTTTTTTCAGCTTCTGTTTGTTGCTCAGAATGGCTGGGCTCCATTGATATGCTGTGTCCTGATGTTACCCAAGCAGCTGAAGATATCTAACACTTTAACCTTGACCGCTGTCAAAAAGCCAGAGAACCTTTGAAACAGCATACAAATTTGCTCTTTTCTCCTCGCTTGTGCTTTGGAATTCCTGCTTTAAGAAGAGAAAGAATGCATGCACGTGTAGCATTACTGTCTGAAGCACCACTGACTTGTATTTTGGGTCAGGTGGGATGACTATTAGGATCATGTGACCAGAAACCAACATAAGCACTGAGGGAAAAAAAAAAGTCCATTCATGGTTTCAATTTGTAGTGCTACTGAGAAAAATAATGCTACCAATGTACTGTTAATTAATGAGTGTTACAACATAATGTTAATGATGGACAGTACTTGCTGAAGATAGTTCGGATACTTTTATTCAGTGGCAATTCCAACTATGCTATCTTTTGTTTGTTTTGTTTTGGTTTTTTTTAGGACAGGATCTCAGCCCAGTAGGCCTCATGGAGTCATGTGGTCCTGGCTTCACCTCCCACATGTTTAAATTATAGTCATGTGCCCAATTATGCTATTTTTGAAAGAAAAATTTAAAAATAATATTGGCTCACTTTATATGTAGAGTCTCCATCTTTAAATTTTATTTGTTTGTTTATTTATTTTGGGTTTTTTTTCAAGACAGGGTTTCTCTGTGTAACAGCTCTGGCTGTCATGGAACTCGCTCAGTAGTTCAGGCTAGCCTTGAACTCATAGAGATCCACCTGCCTCTGCCATCTGAGTGCTGGGATTAAAGGTGTACACCCACCATGCCTGGCTTTCCGAATCCCTTTCTTGAGGTTGGAGAGAAAGAGACATCTTTTGGAACTTGGTGAACAGCTGGCACAGCTGTTCTTCCACTTTTTCTTTGAGGTTTATTTCTTGCTGGTACGCACTCTCATTGTTCCTGTCTGTGTGGCTCTTAATGCTTTTAGAAAGTCCCTCTGATGATGGGGTCTCTGAAGTTCCTTCTCGTGGACCTCCTCTCCCTTCCCCTTCTCACAGAGGTCCAGCCTTCTTGCTAATCCACTTGGCTACACTTCCTGGACTACGGTTTTCAGGCCAGATTTGCATCACCTTTTCTAAGTCATGCACTCGCACCCACATTAACAGTTAAGAAAGAAGTAAGATAAAACACAGGATACTTTCTTTCCCTTTTGGCTTAGATTTCTGATTTAGCCCAAGACTTGTTTCTTTAAGACTATCTCTTCTTAGAATAATCACAGAACTATTACAATGGATATATGAATGTACAGGTCCTGAATTTGATATATATATATATTTAATATAATATATATTACCACAACTTCTAGGCTTTGCTAAGATTCTAGCCACTGTAACAGTGATGTGTTGCCCCAAAGGGATTGTTATATGTGGTTACATGACCCTAGTTCTTGTTCAGAGTTTCTCAAATGTTTCAAGGGTTCTTAGAATGACCTATGTCCTCTACGGCCATTGAAAAGTAAAACTTGAGCCAGCCATGGTGACCTTGCAATCCCAGCTCCTGGGAGGAGAGGCCAGCCTGGGCTACAGAGGGAGACCATGTTTCATACATTCCACAGTGATGATAAGAAAGGAAATAGGGGGCTGGAGAGATGGCTCAGAGGTTAAGAGCACTGACTGCTCTTCCAGAGGTCCTGAGTTCAATTCCCAGCAACCACATGGTGGCTCACAACCATCTGTAATGAGATCTGGTGCCCTCTTCTGGCCTGCAGTCATACATGCTGTATACATAATAAATAAATAAATCTTTAAAAAAAAAAAAAAAAAAAAGAAAGGAAATAAAGGAAGTCCTTGTGGGGATCCAGGCAGTAGACAAGGCAGTCGCGAAGAGTCTGCCCCTCCTAAAGATAGACCTATAGTCCTAATGCACAGGAGTGCCAAGGGAAGGAAGTACACTTCTCCCTTTTCCCGTGAGCCACGTCCTGGCAGAGATGTTGAGATAAGAGGTGGAATAGTCCCAGGAGGAACTAGAAGTCTTGGGTAGTTTGTTTTATGTTCATGGCTCACACCCAGCACCATGGTCTGTAAGCGTTTAAGATGTGTAAGTAAGGTTGCTTGTTTATTGTTTAAAAAGTAAACTGTCTTATTCTCCAAAATGAGTAAGTCACCAGATTTCTTCTTCGGTCCAGTGCAGCAGCGTGATAATGAACTCACACTGGGTCATGTCCACGGGCATCTTGTCAAGGACAGGAGGGGCTAAGAATCACTAGGTTTGGTGGGATCGGGGGCCGCTCCACAGATCAGCATGGCAGGAAGAAAAGATACTGTGAATCACCAGTTTTAAAAGCTGATGTTGTCCGTGGCTTCCTTCTGCAGCCTTATTAACCCTCTTCCCACCTGGGAGATGAGATTCACAAGGAGTGTCCCGGACCCATTGGTTACCTCCCAGCCTTCTGCTGGAGAGCAATGGGGGAAGCCCAGACACACCCCTGGGGGGTCCTGTCCAGGGGGATCTTTGCTTCCAGACTTGCTTGTGCCCAGCGAGCTGCTGCGTTTTCCTGAGCTGTCCATTTACTAATAAAGCCCTGCTATTTTTAACATATTCCAGGCCCTAGCACAAAACACAGATCTTAAAGAACGCTTACGCAGAATCCATGCGGAAACTCTGCTCCTCGACTCTCCCGCTGTTCCCAAGTCGGGGGACAACCTGGCAGAGGTGGGTAGGTCTCATCTGATGACTGTTCTCTGCAACTGCCACCCAATCTCCAGATCCCTCTGTCCAGTGGCATCGCTCTCTGCTCCACCCCCTTGAGTGGCGGCCACGCCCCTGGCCTCCCCTGGCGATGCCACAGCCCAGCTCTGGCTGAGCACGTGGGATTCGAAGTTGTGCTGGCAGAATGCCACTCAGCACACTGGTCGGCCGGCCGTCTCTTCAGCGAGTCCTTCTGTGTCTCTATACCTCATTCCCGCTAAGTGTGATTCCTTTCACCGTGTGTTACCTGAGTGGGAGCTAGAGAAAGACAAGGGCTTTTCATTGTCGTTTCTGAAGAAACCTCCGTGTCTGTGACCCAGAGTGTCCAGTTCCTTGCAGGCTTCTTGTGCTCTGCGAAAGCCATGCTAGTCTTTACCGTAACTGTCCCCTTGCCCTTCTTCCTGTTTTGTTTTTTCCTCTTTCATAACACAGCTCTGTACTCCTAGGGGCAGAAGTACTGCACTACCATCAAAATCTATTGTCAGTAAACACGTTTGGAAGGCCTTTTACTGAGATGCAACAGAGTGGTCATTTGCCTCTTGGGCCCTAGTTCAACCCACAGACCCCCGACATACACACACACACAGAGACACCACACACACGCACACACGCACACACATGCACGTGCGCATGCACACACACAAACAAAATGAGGTCTTTTCTCAAGGCTTGGGATTTTTGCCTCAAATGGTCCTTTGAATGTGTTTAAAATGAGCAATTTCAGAAAAATACGTTGTGAGCCTTGAAAAATAAGAATGGGTAGGAAAGGGGACAGCTGATTATAAGTGTCTCTGGTATTCAGATGTCTACCTCAGATGTGCAAAATTTTCCATTAACAAACTGGTTAGATTTAAAATGAAAATAGGGAAGCAGGCTGGGGAGGTAATGCAGTCAATAAAATGCCAAGGACCCCCAAAAACCCACATAAAAAATACAGGTGTGATGGCGTATTCTTGGGATCCTAGGATGTAGAGGCAGTTGGGTGACAGGCTCTCTGGCCAGCCAGCCTAGCCAACATGGTGAGTTTCAGGCCAGCAAAACGCTGTCACCTCTCTCCAGCAAAGGTGGGCACTGGGCCAGTGACATGGCTCAGTGGGCAGAGACTCTTTCCTCAAATCCCAGAAACCTGAGTTGGATCCCTGGGCCCCAGAAGGAGAGAACTAGTTCCTCAAAGTGGTCCTCTGACCTCCTCATATAGTTACAAAAGAAGAAGAAAAAGGTGGACGGAGCCTGAGGAATGACACCCACAGTTGTCTTCTCCCCCCACGTCTCTCACGCACTGTGCACCCCTACACTCACACACATAGGGAGATCACAAAGGGCTTGCATACACATTTGTAAATTCTTCGTCTTCTTAAGAGGACTCACTCTGTCCCGATTCTGTATGTGAGCTGAGGATGAGGGAAGTGGAGGCCAAGACACCGGGCCACCTGTCCTGTATGCAACACACACATGCTGACAGGCCAGAGCCACACCCTCATGGTGGTAGCTGAGGATGAAACTCCTCTGCAGGAGACCTCCAAGAGACCAGCCCTGCACCCTCCCCTGAGGGCCTGGCACTTCAGGCCCAAGCCTGTTCACCAGCCAGGCCCTTTCAAGTGTGCACGTGAGCTGACACAGACCCAGACTTTCCCGTGCCTGTCTGTCACGGAGCATCATTTGCTGCAGGCATTGTGGCATCTCCAATCACACACTGATTTCGAGGCACGTCTTACCGTTTATAATCATATTATCATCATGTAAATCACACTTACATGTTTTATGATTAAATAGATAACCTTCACCAAGCATTTGTGAGCCCATGTCCAGTGTCCAGGGTGCATCACTCAAGCTATTTGTGTTTTGAGATAAAACCCAAAGCCCAGGTCTACAAAAATGCACATTTTGGGACCAGTCTCAAAAAGGAATAACCAGAAAGCTGAAACGCGCTGAACTGTTCAGGAAGGTGCCACCACAGCCTTGAACTTGGCCTTCCACAGCATTCTTGGGTTGGTTATGTGCTTGTCTCATTTATTTCCTCTTTCAGACAGCTTCTGTTTCCCATGGTTTAGCCTTTTTTTCCCACTGAGTGACTCAAGGCTAACTTTCCCAGCAAAGAAAAAGCCATTGTTGCCTTCAGGAAATAAGAGCAGAAATAAATAAGAATGGCCACATAGGCTGAAAAACAACAACGGGGAAAAAAAAAAAAAAAAAACCAGCCCCTAAATCGTGTGTCTGTCTGTCTGTCTGTCTGTGTATGTGTTAACTAAATGTTTAGTTACTTAAAAATTTTAAAAACATTTATTTAGTGTGTGCATGTATATAGTATATATGTGTGTGCATGTGCACATACATACATGCACCACAGGGCATGTGTGGGTCATAGAGCAACTTGCAGGAGTCCGTTCTCTCCTTCTACCATGTGGGGTCTAGGGGTTGAATCTAGGTCACGTTGACAGGTGCCTTTGTAGACTGAGCTACCTCACGCACCCTGAGTTACCTTTTGTAGGTGACTCCCAGGAGCCTCAGACACCTTACAGCAGAATGACACTCCCCAACAGTAGGTTCAGTCCCCAACAAGGGCTTCTGCTTGTCTGGCCTTCCGCTGTTTATCCCCTTTCTGTTGCCACCTTTTGGCTGTACAAAGGAGCTACTGCTGGTGTTGGGCCCAGATACTGAACCCCAAGATCCCTTCTTCTTAGAAATGGCCCCCTCAACTTACTCAAGACACTCCTACTATGGATTCCTAAATGTGGCATTTTAATATCACCAGGCCAGTATTAATGATTGTATTATTATTATTATAGATTATCGTATTTTAGATTAGAAATCAAAGGTCAAGTGAGATCTGAGGGAGTAATGTCTAATACCTAAGTGGCATTTAAGAATGAGCATGGTGGGGACATGTGTAATCACAACACTCAGAAGACCCAGACAAAAGGACAGCTTGAAGCCAGCCCAAGGTTAGATAGTGAGTTCCAGGCCTGTCTAGATAATATTGAGATCCCAGTCCAAACAAATTAATAAATCCCCTTTCAGGCACCTTTAAAACATCTATGACTTAAAAAAAAAAAATCCCTTTATTTTACTTATATATATGGGTTTCCTCACTTTGGTTTTTTTTTTTTTTTTTTTGGTTTTTCGAGGCAGGGTTTCTCTGTGTAGCTTTGCGCCTTTCCTGGGACTCACTTGGTAGCCCAGGCTGGCCTCAAACTCACAGAGATCTGCCTGGCTCTGCCTCCCGAGTGCTGGGATTAAAGGCGTGCGCCACCACCGCCCGGCTTCACTTTGTTTTTGTTTTTTTTATGTTGGGATCAAACACTGGACATTATTGTACAAAGTCTTCCTTTACCTTGACTCTGTGGAGTAGGGGATGGTAGTTTCAGTTTAGAAACAGGGAAAGCAAAGTCCAGAGTGGTTTAATAACTTCCACCAGAAACACAGCTTATAAAATCAAATGAGGATTTAAATTCACTACTTATGAGGCCAGAGTGTGTGTTCTCACCTCTGTTTCCCACCTCTGTGTCATGAGGAAAACTGGCTGATCCTGAAGACAGAGTGCTCCTGGAGGGTCCTCCTCTTCCAGTGAGTGGTGGTGCGGTGGGGAATGACTGTCTGGGGCGTGGACGTGGCTTTCTGTTTCTCCTAAAAGAAGGAAATACATGGATAAGAAAGGCATCTAAATCCAGTGGAAAAAGGCAGATTATTCAATAAATTAGGTCAGTACAGCTCAAAGCAATTTGAAAAGAAGCTTAAGTTTTCTTCCGTTGTGTGCTAAGATCCAAGTTAAATATAAAGTTGAGACAAAAATCGATTTGACTATTTATCAAACTGCTAGACTAAGGATCTCCTAAACTGGGGAGTAATAAAAATTTTCAATAGAAATGTTACCTAAACTTGACTTTTTTTTGATAGAGAAAATGTTTCAAAAATAAGAAGGCACATAAAAAAAAAAGAAAAATATCTTCAGTGAAAATGACAGCCTTATATAATGCTGAATCAGTGATAATATTTTTAATCTGTGGACAAAGGTCAAATAATACCGAGTAACTTAAGACATCAACAAACAGTAGACACAGATAATTCACACTGACCAGGCATAGCATACATATTTCTGGGGTTTGTTTCTGAGCGATTAAAAAAAAAAAAAAAAAAAAAAAAACTTTCATTTTCCAAGTCTGTCTTGAGGGGTTTAACTACTTAGATATATTCAGGGATATCATCAGGTTATCTTACTGGTGAGTGAGTATTGTAGAGCGTATGGACACAGCCTAGATGGTAGAGCTGACTGTATACCAAGTCCCTATGCTAGAACCCCCTATAAAAATGCTCACAGCTTTGCATTTTCTTGCTATAAACCAACAGAGAACCTGAGTGTCATCTTTGTCTGCTTTTTGTCCCACTTCAGTGCTTCTGAGCAATAGAGTCTCCTCTCTTGTGATTGGAGTGTGTTCCCCTGGACACCTCCTGGTGGACTGGCTGTGGCTGGCTCGCTGTTGACTAGTTTTCCTTCTGTGAGTAGAGTGCAGTCTAAAATACTGGCTAGAAAGTGTAACAACGACACAGCCCAGTAGTTGTGTATTATTACGGTCAGCATTGTGCACTGGGCATACCCCCATCTCCTGTGCTGTTAAACTGCTAGCCTCAGCAGGCTCATTCACTCCAGCATCTCCACAGATAGAGTCACATCACCCTTTGCTGTGGTGACATCACCAGGGGACAGGAATTTTCTAGCTCTGTTATAATCTTTTGTGACACTTGGTTAGACATATCATTGGCACGTGGCTGTACTATTAAGGTCACAGGCAAACAGGTGTTCAGAAGGAAGCCCCTGCACCACGTATCCTGGCCTGTCCCACAGCAACATTCTACAGCTCTCTTTTTATAAAGAACGATCAGTCTAAGGAAAATGAAAATCAGATCAGCACAACATTTTCTTAAATGTCGAAGTAACTAGTAATCCCATGTTTATAGTCTTAAACATTTTTGGTAGTTCTACTTCTGGAAATGATTCTGAAGAAATAATGAGATTTGTGTAAAGACATACAATGATGCTCCCTGGATTGCAGTCCGCAGCTACCCTTCCTTCCAGTACAGAACTGAACTGCCCCTCTGTAACACACCAGTGTAATAAAATACCTGTCGGCTGGAGTTCCTTCTCTCGGAGACTTCTTCCTGGCCTGGGAACCTATTCACAGTGTCAAGTAATGTAATGGACAAGGCACACACATGGACAGTTTGATCCCTGCTTAAAAACAAGAACTATACAACTTTTTTTCTAGATGTGTTTGTGTGCGTGCGTGCGTGTGTGTGTGTGTGTGTGTGTGTGTGTGTGTGTGTGTGTGTGTTTTAAACAGGGTTTTACTATGTATCTCTGGTTGCCTGAAATGTACTGTGTAAACCAGACAAACCTGG
Source organism: Peromyscus eremicus (assembly GCF_949786415.1). NCBI lineage: Eukaryota > Metazoa > Chordata > Mammalia > Rodentia > Cricetidae > Peromyscus > Peromyscus eremicus. The sequence continues at coordinate 66,212,122 of NC_081418.1, read as the reverse complement.
AACTCAAGGCAGTCTTCCTGACTCTGCCTTCTGAGTTCTGTGGTTACGATAATGAGCCACCATGCCCAGCTATACCAGTATTTTAATAGAAATATATATATATCGATATGAGTGATGGATCTTTTAAGGGGTAACCACTCTATTTGCATTTTTGTGTTTTTTATTTTTCAAACACATACTGCTTTTATCCTAAGAACACATTACTGTTAGGAAAAGTTATTTTAATGCATTGTTGGTTGAGAAAATTTAATTATGTTTGTAAATTGTATGATTATAGTTATTACAAAACAAAAATATGTGAATAAAAAGATTGGCAAGAAAATGTCCAAAGGCTTGTAGCAATTGTTTTAGTGTGATGGGATTTGGGGTGTTATCCATCCCTCCTTTTTTTATGTTTAATTTATTGTAATATGCACAACAGGTAGACATCCACTCCTGAGCTACAGTGAGGGAAGTTACTGTGCTGAACTGTGTTCCTATTTTACATCAGTACTTTTTTTTTTTTTTTTTTTTTTTTTTTTTTTTTTGGTTTTTCGAGACAGGGTTTCTCTGTGTAGCTTTGCGCCTTTTCCTGGAACTCACTTGGTAGCCCAGGCTGGCCTCGAACTCACAGAGATCCACCTGGCTCTGCCTCCCGAGTGCTGGGATTAAAGGCGTGTGCCACCACCGCCCGGCGTGTTCCTATTTTAAATAAGACCGTGTGTTCTTTCAAAAGCTGTGCTATAGTGTCCTGGTGTTTTCAGTATGAGGTCATAAGCAGTAGCTGAAGTTATGGGACACCAAGAACAGGTAGTTGCTAGAATCCCAAATCTGAAATGTTTCAAAGCCCAAACGTTTTGAACAACATAATACCACACATGGAAAATTCCATGCCTGACCTCATGTGACAGGTGTCAATCTAAAATCAGTTCCCTAAAAATACCCTACCTTACCCTCAGACTTCATGCGTAAGTACATAGGAAATGTAAGGAACTTTATGTTGACACTTTGGCCCACCCCTGAGATACCTCATTATATTTTTAGAAATCCCTTTTAAAAGTGAAATCCAAAACACAGCTGCACCTAAACATTTTAGCTAATGATTTTCAACATGTATTGCTTTCAGTGTTGATAAGTCAGGAAATCCTTTTGACTGGGTCTGGGAGGAGGAAGCTAGAGCAGGTAGGTGTGGTGATGAATTAATGAGAAGCACAAGTAAATAAATCATTAGCCTCTCTGAACGTCGGGCCCACAGGAGACGCGGAAGATTCTGTTGCCTGCATGCACATTTAGGGGAAGATTCTGTTGCCTGCATGCACATTTAAGGAGTCCTGCTGGGCACTGCGATATCATCAGCTCTGCAGCCTTGTGCCTGGGTCTTCAGAGGAGAGAGGCATTTATTTCCCTTAAGAAAGCAACCGCCTACAACTGATGGGTGAAGGTTCACCGACATGGCTGCCTAAATAAGACCTGAACAAATAGGACACCTAAAGATATGATAACATAAAAGGCAGAGGGAAATCTCATGGAAGTCTCAACCCTAGACAAAGAACTTAGGCTACTCAGAGGTGCTGAGAGCAGAAGTCTTTCCCAGGAAAGAAACCCCCCCCCCCATTGGTTATCCAACATCACATGGTCGGCCCTGAAAATGTACATACAAGTAACGTTATAAAGTACTTCTATATGTAGGAGTGTGTGTGTGTGTGTGTGTGAGATAACAGTTAAAGAAAAAGAAAGCCATGAATTTGAAAGAGCAGGGGAGTACATGGAAGGGTTAGAGAGAGAAAACAGGGGAAATGGTGTAATTATATGTTAAATTTCAAAAAGTAAAGAAAAATTATTTTAGAAAGAAAGCAGCTGCCGTGCATGGAGATCTTTGTAGGGATGGAGAAAGCTG